>NW_010303603.1:217-14540 GCF_000700745.2 Antrostomus carolinensis
AAAGGGGGGGGGGAGATTTAGTGCTTTGCAAAAACACCCTGTTTTGAAAACACTGAGTTTTCCTATCACACAACGTAAAGCCCCTCTTTGCCTTTTCCCCCCCCCATTGCTAAGCAGAAGGTGCCCACCTGCTTCTGCAGCGGGATCGTAACAAGGGTTTGTGTCACTGAGAGCTCTGTCAGGCTGCACTAAGGAACGAAATTCAGAAGTGGTGATGGTAAGATGGTATCAGTCAGGGTTACTGTCCAGGGAGATCATCCCAAGACCAAGAATATGCAAGAATCACAGAATCGTAGTGGTTGGAAAAGACCATTAAGATCACCAAGTCCAACCATAAACCCGACACTGCCAGTTCCACCTCTACACCATGCAACCATAAACCCGACGCTGCCAGTTCCACCTCTAAACCATGTCCCTGAGCACCTCCTCTACCCCTCTTTTAAATCCCACCAGGGAAGGTGACTCCACCACCTCCCTGGGCAGCCTGTTCCAATGCTTGACTGCCCTTTCGGTGAAGAATTTTTTTCCTAATATCCACTCTAAGTCTCCCTGGGTATAACTTAAGGCCATTTCCTCTCATTCTGTTGGTTGTTACCTGGGAGAAGAGACCCCCAGCTCTCCACACCCTCCTTTCAGGGAGTTGTAGAGAGTGAGAAGGTCTCCCCTCAGCCTCCTTTTCTCCAGGCTCAACAACTCCAGTTCCCCCAGTTGCTCCCCATCACACTTGTGCTCCAGACCCTTCCCCAGCTCCATTGCCCTTCTCTGGACACGCTCCAGCACTCCAATGTCCTTCCTGTAGTGAGGGGCCCAAAAATGAACACCATACTAGAGGTGTGAAATATATCTCTGAATCTTTTCTTGCCTTGCAGTGATGCTTTACTGTGACTCTTGCAGGCTAGATGGCAAGTTCGTGGAACTGTTGCAGACAGTGCTGTGTTCATCCAAATGCCCTGAGCAGATTCAGGTGTTATGTGCTGCCATCCTGAGAGAGATGTCACCTTGCAATGATCTGATCCTCTCCTGTGATGAAATTGAAGATACAAAGCTCTTGAGCTTGGTATCCTCCGTCCTTTTGGCTCAGGTAAATGACCAAGTCAGAAATCTTCCCTTGTCGGTATGGATTTGCTTTCTGATTGTTCCCTGTTTGCTAATCATATGGAGAATGAAAATCAGTTGAAAGTATCTAGGAAAAAAACAGAAGCATTTCCATATTTGTTTAAGGAACCTTATTGTTCTGCTTTGTGTAGGAAAAAATGGCAACTTTTTTGTGTTTAGTATTTGTTAACAAAGACTGCTTAAAATTGTGCTGTGTACAGACTGAGGGTCTCAAGTAGGCTTGTAACCAACTGGGAGCAGAAAGGAACTCTTCAGTGCTAGCTGCTATAATAGCCTTCATGTCAGGCTACTTGAACTTTTAGAGCAAAAAATCTGAGAGTGAATTTACTACTTTTTATGATACTGGCGTTCATGTTCAAGTGTAAAAAAAAATATACACAAAACCTATAAAATATGTAGGGCTTTAAATGTGGATGGTGCTTCAAAGATCTAGATTCTCCACGGAGAAGAAAACACGAGGACCTTCCTGTTCTGAGTGCTGCCTTCCCCTTTGGGGAATAAACTGGGAACCTTTTTTTTTTCCCCCTTCTACTTCTTCTTTTACTATTATTGTGTCTATTAAAGATAAAATATTTTTCTAGGCTTTTCTGAAACTTCTCATTCTGAGTTTCACCATGTGCTTAGAAATGCCTCCTACATTTCTGATTACTCCTTTGAGTCTTACTTAGTTAGAGGAAATGAAAACACAGAAACAGAAAACAGTGCTGTGTTACTTATGTGCTGCCTTATAAAGCACCTCTCTTCCATACCCAGCCTCGAGACTGTCCTGCGTTCTACAATGCAAAAACATACTCTGTACATTAATATTCTGTTAGATTACAACTAAAACTATGAAGAAATTTGCATAAACTTTTTGTATTATTACAACTTGTTATATTTTAGCTATTTCAGTATCACTTCTCAAACCTGGGGTGCAGCTGCCTGATTGATGAAAGCAGCCACACTTCAGCAGAGCCTTTAAAAACACCTTCTGCATCTTTTCATTTGTCACTGCTTTGGGTGAAAATCATCCTCCTTCTCTTTGCCCCACTTTCCCCTTGTCTCTGCAAAGCTAATGTTCTTTTTGTTAAGCTTTTGGTTTTCCAGAAAACACAGCTTCTGGTGTTGCATTAGGAGCTGGAAAGCTGCCATTAATTTTAGTTCAGTCTGGTTTTCTTCTGAGCAACAAGAGTTGTGTCAGCAACACATATAAACAGCCCCATCATTTGCAGTGAGCTGCAGCAATGTGTCTGCAGGAGGAGCGAGATTGTCTCTCCCACTTTCCTTCACTGCACAGATCCCCATCCCTGAACCTTCAGCTTCCTTCTCTGTATGTTGCTTTGGTTGATTTATTCACGTCTGTTCACAAGAGGAGCATAGAAAGCAGCTCCAGTCATGGATGAGGTTCCCATATGAAATTCCTCACTGGAAGCTCATCTGTCATTTCCTAATTGCTTCTAGTGATCTGGTACCAATCTGACTAGTAGATGGGGAGTGTTGGAGATTGGTGTTTGTTTGCTGCCTTCAGCAGCCAGCTGTCCCAGACTTGGAGCAGCAGACAAAATTTACTTTTTATTGGCATGATGACATCCATGGGGAAAGAAAATCTGTCAGAATTGTGGGTCCACCTATCACCTTTAACAAAGTCATCCTGGATAGAAGGGTTTGATAGGATCTCAGAGCCACAGCTATAACAGCCTCCAAAGAGAGGAAGCTGCTTTGTTTTTCACATTGTGAGGATATGGACTAATCAGAGAGTCCTGGAAAATGTTGCAGCAGTCCATTTTCTGCTCATAAATTTCTAATTTAACAATTGAGGTAGGAAACTGACCACATGGGGAGTAGTTAGTGCTGGTCCTCTCTGCTCTGAAATTGATAGACCATAGTGTTTAATTTGAAGACATCCATTGCAGTTGTTAATTTCCACTTCATGTGATGGTTGATCCACAAACCTGTTGCTCCATCAGAGTACTCTTCCCCTCCTGGGATCTGTGAATTCACATTGCAGAAGATCTCTGTAAAATGTGCTAAAATAGCCTGTGCTGTGCGTTGTTTTTATGTTTGACATTGGTATTGATGCCTGATGGAAGAGTTTGTATGGTATTGACCTCTAGCATTAGCAGATTATCTATCTACCTTCACCTCTGCTTTATTCTTAAGGGAAATAAGGCTGAAGTGTCTGCTGTGGGGCAGCGTGTTGTAAAAGTCCTTGAAAGAAGACTACCTGAGGGTCAGGGTGCTCAATACCTTCTTCCTGTCCTCTCAAATGTCATCAGTCTTTCACCAGAATCTCTAACTGAAGGTAAATATATAGGAAGGCCTGAGATTACCATCTGGCTGTGATCTGTATAGTGATTAGAAGGTTTTCTCAAGGCTTTGACTAGGAGTAGGAGTTGGAAACTGCTGTTAAAAGTGGGAGTTTTCTGTGAGGTTTGTGTATGTCATGCAGTGTGCAGGAGAAGCTTTGGGCCAGGGCATATGGGCTGGCCAAGCAGGCAGGATTACCTGCCTTAGCTTCTGGTGTTCTCTGTGAGGGATTTATGCCTTTGTCTGCAGAGCTGAAGCCAGCTGCTGCCTGAATAGATTTGACAATATTTTTACACCTTCTTCCTAATAGCAGCTGTGGATGGAGACAAAGGAACCAGTACCCCTTGGCTGATCTGGTACCAGAAGTCCTTGGCTCTAGAACTCACTCCCTGACTTTTTCTCTGAGGAAAGAGGCAAAGCAATAATAAGACTGATTCAGTGGCTATGAATTAGAAAAGGACACAGAGCTCTGAAATGAAATGATCATGAGTGATCTGGACTCTGAAGTGGTATGAGGAGGCGTATAGAGCATCCACCTTGGGGTGCCAGTTTCTTTACTGACTGCTGTATCAGCGAGACAGTGATCTAAGCTGGAGGAAAAGAACAGCAACCCAGGGGCAGCAGAGTTATGTTGCAGAAGCTGCTTCTCTGCCTGATCTAACAATGAGCCTGTGGCTTTTCCTTGTACAGAGCAGACCAATGTAGTCAGTAAGAAGATGGCTCACTGGCTGAGGTATGCGAGTGTTCAGCAAGGAGTCACTCGACCATCTGGAGGCTTCTTCTCCAGTCCCAGGACCAGACAGGTGAGTGCTGAGTTGCCATGACCATCTCACAGGGGCATTTGTTAGTCAGTTATCTGCTATTTCAGGTTCCCAAAATCAGCTTTTTTTTTTTAGGAAATGGTAACCTAGAAGGGCTGCTGTTCTCTGACACTTTTTGTGGGTTAAGTGGTCAAGACACAAAGGAAAGCAAAGTAGGGGGATTTATAGCTCCAAGATTTAGCAGTTCTGCTGTAGAGCCAGAGCTTTCTTTGATCCTTGAAGTAGTTTTGAGGGAAGAGTCTTTCAGTGACTGTGTACCTTGGAGTAAAAGCTGATTGCAGATGAGGCCTGTGTCAGAGAGAGGGGGAATGTTTGGAGCATTTCAGGTGGGGGAAAGATGGGATCCAACACAGTTGGCTTTTCTCTCACTGGATGACTGCCCCCCTGCAGGCCCCATCGTACAGAGAAACCAGGGCTACTTGTCTCTGTGAGTTCAGTGGAGGTTTCCTTGCCATCTCACTTAGCATTTCCCTGGGAATCTGACCTGCTGCATCTTTTCTCACAGCCTGATCTTGTCACAGAGGTGGATGGTGCCATTGCCACAGATTTCTTCACAGTGCTCTCAGTGGGTCAGTGCTACACACAGGACCAGTGGCTCAACGTGCAAGCCTTCTCCATGCTGCGAAATTGGCTGCTGTGCTACGGGGGCAAGGGGTTGAAGACACGTAGTTCAGGTATGAACCAAAGGCCAATGTGGGCTGCACTGCCATGAGGAGTGCAGATGATGAGGTGGCTGCACCAGCAACCCAGCAAGTGGCAGGGATATGGGCAAGAGTTCAGAGCTCTTGGACTAGGAGCAGGGAAACTTTGGGAGGGAACACCACAAAACCTCCTCACTGATCCTTACTGTGACCCTTCCACAAGGAATTATTTGTTCAGTGAGTCCACTGGTTTCAGGCAAAACCCCATGAATCCCTGAGAAAAAAGGCCTGGGTGGTGGGAGGCAGCATCTCCTTAGTGTTCCTGTAACACTCCCTTCTTCCCCAGCCTCCTTTTCTCCGCAGTGTACCTGGGGACAAACAGTTCCCTCACTGTTGCTGGGCAGATGTGTGGGTTACACTGCCCACAACATGAACTGATAACGTGGTAACCTTTATTCTGTAGATGACAAACCAAGAATGAACAGGTCTGTTATGTCCATAGTCTCAACTACATTCACATCTAGTCGCCTGCTTCCCCCAAAGGACCGTCTGCGGGAGAAAGCCTTCGAGTACTGCCAGCGGCTTATTGAGCAGAGCAACCGGCGTGAGTCTTGCCATGAACCCTCCTTGGAGCCCTCTTAGTAGTGTTCTTGAAAATGTTTCTGGTTCACTGCCTCTTTGGGCTGGGATCTCACTCCCTAGAATCCACAGTCAGGCTCTAGGCATGGGACTGGTAGCAGTTGCTGGTGCAAGTTATTGACCAGCATGAACTGGGGTGTTGGGAGATGTTTGGAGGCAATGGCCGTGTTCTGCCTCCTACCCTTGATTTGCAGGGAGGGCTGTGGAACTTGGTTCTCATTAACTTGGAATCAGGATCAGTATGTGTTCCAAACCATCCTGAAATCTGGGTTAGTGCTCAAACTGACAGCCTAATGTTCCTGTTTGGATTCAAAGTTTAACTTGGACTCCTTTCTCTGGCAGGACCCTTGAAGAAAGATGATGGAGACCTGCAGAAAGCTGTACGTACACAGAGGTGAGGGCTGAAGCTCTGGGAGTTGTGGCTTCCCCCACTCTAATCAGACCCTCTGCTCTCCTGCAGTGTCTCATTGAGGCAGTGACAATCATGGACATCATCTGCAAACAGGATTCCTCCTACGTGTACCGCGCAGTCTCCATCCTGAAAATCCTGCACGGCAGAATCTGTGGGGATGCCTCTTATGCCAGGGCACTGCTGCCCATTGCCCAGTTCTTCCTGAACCACGGTAAGTCATCAGCTCTCACCCCTTCCCCCGTGATCTAGTCTTGTGTACTCTCAGCACACCTCTTTTTCCTGAAAGTTTGGCTGTATTTTGGGATGGGTGGTCCCACTCCAGGACTCCCAGAAGCTGGGCTGTCCTGTGCTCTGTAGAAAAACATTACCCAGATTTAGCTTAGCCCCCAGAGCCTGTGTTGGCAGAGCTGCTGGGTGGGCTGTGCTCAGCTATGTGCTGTGTCCTCCCAGGCAAAATGGCAGCTGTGAACTCCGATGCGATCTACAAACACTTACTCACTGACATTCCGGCTCAGCTCTTCCACAACCCATCACTGGCCTTCGAATTTGTCCAGTTCTGCAAAGACAACAGCCAGCTCTTCACTGAGACCCCCAGCATATTCAGGGAGAGCTTCCCAAATCTCTTCAAGGTACAGCTTGCTGGAGCGGCACAGGAGAGAGCCTGCTACACGTTCCTTTCTGTTCCCCAGAACCTTTCGGTGCACCCTGGAGCCTTCTGTGTCCCTCCATGGCAGTGCTAGGGAGAGCGTGGCCAAGAAGGATGGGCAAGAAGGACTGTGATAAAAGCAAGTGTGTTGGAAGAGGGAAGAGGGTTCTGGTGTGATTAGCACTGCCTGTAGAGGAGGGTGCATTAGTATTACACAGTTAGGATACAGCACTTTGTTTCTTGAAAACTTCAATAAGTTGCAGATTGCCAGACACTGAAACAGCTGCCAGATGCTTCTGTTGAGCTTCCAGCAACCTCCCAGGTTTTAACCAAACCCTCAGATTTCTCTGGTTTTACTTTTCAGAAGTAACTTTCCCTTCCCCATCCCTTTTGGTCACAGTGTGAGAATTGTCTGGGTGTGTGGTGGAGTAGCAGGATAGTGTGGCGGTTTATACTTGTTCCTTGCAGTTCCTGGCGTGGAACAGCCCACCCCTTATCTCTGAGTTTGTGGACCTACTTCCATTTCTGCTGGATGCAGGCACAGCTGTTGAGATCTTCCATATGCTGCTCGACTTGCCCTGTTTAACTGCAGCTCTGGACATCCAGCTGAGGTAATGCTACCTTGCCTTCCTCTCACTTGCTAATCAGTGTCTTGACATTGACCATAACCTAGTACACGCTTCTCTGAGCCTCAGCTGCCCTCTGGCTGCTGCTATCACAGAGCGAGAGGCATCTGCTACAGTCAGGTTAACACAGAACTGCACAGATGTCAGCCCAGTTTTCCTGGTAATGTGCTGTGCGTGGGAAGAGAAGGTGACTGGCTCTTACACTTCAGTACTGGACTGTTTTCGGGGGGCTTAGGGAGCTGTTGTCATTCCCCTCTCCATATCCAGCTCCAAATTATTGCCACATACTGGAGTGTCTGCCATGAGCCACCATCTCAACACAGAGGTGTGGGCTACCTGGTCTTCCCTCCCTGCTCTTACCCCTTTTCTCCAGCTTTGTTTTCCTGGCAGCATACAGAAGTTCCTTCCTGAGGTTATTGGGAACTGTGAGTCTCCAGGAAGATGGGATAGGATGGGGACTGACTCTCACTGCTGTATCTCTGCTCTTCCTTGTCTTCCCTGACATTAGCAGCTCTTTTGGGAGTACTTAGAAAAGGGAGTTGTCCTAGACGCAAGATGTTGGTGGGCTTCAGTGATACAGAGCACCATTATCTCCTTTCCCAGGGGTGATACAGAAGCAAATCTGGAACTATTGCCTGAGCCCAGGAGATCTGAGCTCATCATTTCTGTCATGCTGGTTCTCTGGCTTCCAGAGGGCCTGGATTAGACCAACTTGCTGTCCCTGTTTCAGTGGAAAGGGAGTTATTCTGTTGTTCAGGACTCCAGCTCTGCTCTAGCCCATTCTCATAATGCAGCATGTTCTGTGTGTGCCTCCTGCTAGGTCAGCTGCTCTTCCTACCTCAGAGAAGGCTGCCTGCGACCCAGCTGTGAAGCCAGCCACCTGTCTGGAAGCCTTTCACCATCCCCTCTACAAGAACATGTTCCAGTATCTTCTCCGCAGCAAGTCTACTCCTGAGGATGCCCCAGAGAGGTAGGAGGATGCTGTAGGAGACTGTCACAAGGGTTTGGTTCAGTCACCCAGCTCTGGGAGGTAGCACTGGGATTGCTGGGACAGGCATAGCCTCTCTCAGCTGGGGTGAGGTGGATTTGATCTTCCTTGTGTTAGCTTTGCTCAGAGGCTTGTGGGGGGATAGGGAAGGGCAGCCAGGAGAGTAGCTGGGAACCAGCCTTCAACGTAACTTTTCTGTTGCCCACAGGCTTATTCCGCTTCGGCAGCTACTGGGATCACTGGCCAGCAGCCCAAGGGTCGTGCAATGCGCAGAGACTGTCCCTGTCTTACTGGAGCTCTTTTTCAGGGTGGTGGCAGAGGTAGGCCCTCTTGGGGAAGGGATCCTCTGCGGGGATCTCTTGTTACGTGAAGAGCAGTTGTAAAAGCATAATGTTAAGATGCTACAGCTTCAACAGAGGGGTGCATGAGGGGAGAGTGGGATGGTCTAATACTGGCATGAACCAGCACTGAGCTGCCTACTTCATCTGGAGAATAGAAAAGCTCCATGGTGCAGTGTCAGGCTTTACACTGTTCTCTAAGCCAGCTGTAAAGCAGGTGGGTGAAAGCAGAATGAATGCCTGATGTCTGCTTTGTGCACTGCTCCCCTCCTGCTAGATCAGGCTGTTTCTTTGCCAGCCATCTTACCTGGCTGGTTAGTTTGGGTTTTGGCTGCTGGAAGTCACTGGTGTTGCTGAAGCAAGGGCTGTTTCTCAGTTTGCAGATGGAGCACTGATAAACCAGCTGGTGGTGCTGCTGCTGCAGAGGAGCGACCAGCTCTACGAGATCCCAGCCTTTAAAGATGACGTGTACAGGTGAGATGGGACAAGAGGACCAGCTGAGCTCCCAGCCCTTCTGCTGGCTGCAGTCTGGCATCCCAGGGCAGCCCAGCAACCTTCTCAGTTGTGACCCAGTCCCTGCTGTGACACATCTTTGGAGGGTACAAAATGGGAACTGCACCTTCAGCCCTGCTGGGAACATCCTGAGTGTACAGACACCGTGCCAGTGGCTGGCTGCTGCCAGCACCTCCTTGCTTTGGTGATGACCACCTTGCCTGTGGTCTGAGCTCTGCCTGTGTCTCTCTTCCAGGGTGCTGAGCTCGCAGCTGGTGATGCTCTGCAAGCTGCACCCTGCACTCATCACGGAACTGTCTACAGAGATTCTGGAGTTCTCAGGAGCAGTCAGCAACATCCAGAACAAGGAAGCCATCTTCACCCATGTGGTAAGCACGATCCTGCCTGCTTCTGCCACAGGTTGCTCCAACTGTGGTGCGATCTGTTGGTCACCTTCCCTTTCCTCCTCTCCTCTGTCCTAGCATTAGCTAATCTGATTTGTCATTCCCCAAAAATTATTCAATCCCCTTTCCTTTTGCTTGCCCTGAGCACATCTGCCTTCACTTCAGGTCTGGGCTATTGGAGAGTACATGTCTGTGTCCTATGACAAGCGCTGCACTGTGGAGCAGATCAGCTGGTTCTTTGAGACTTTAGAGGCTGTGCTGTTTGAAATCACCCAGCTTCGACCACTGGCCAGCACCCCCAAATACCCACCTCATGCCATCTGTGTCCTTATGGCCACCTTGACCAAGCTGGCAACTCGCAGCCAGGACTTGATCCCCAGGTGAGGAGGGATGGCAGGGAAGGCAAAGGGCTGAAACGTACAGATCTCATAGGTCCAAACACAGGTGTTGGCTAGTGTTAAATAAGCTTGGCAACTGATGGAACCTGAAACTGAAACAGGACAGAGGATGCAAGCTGTGGAGGAGCAGAGTTTGGGGAAGTAGGACTCATCTGCTGACTCATGCTCTGTGCATCAGGAGAAGGGGGTGGGCAGCATCTGATGTTCACCTGCAACAGAATCTTTTGGAGTACACAGGCTTAAGTAGTGATGTTGCTGGGTGTAAGGGTCCTGCCAGCTGATGTCCATGTCCTCTTCTGCAGAGTGTCCATGTTCCTGTCCAAGATGAGGACGTTTGTGCAGAGCCCTGCTGTCACCTCTGTTTACTGTGAGGAGGACCTTGAGGAGATCCTCATCCGAGCAACCGAGCTCATGAACCTACTGAAAATGCCAAGTGTGGCTCAGTTTCTGTTCACGCTGCCTGGAAACGTGGCCAGCACACAGTTTCAGAGAGAGGTGAATGACACTCTCCCTTTTGCCCTCAGGATAGTCACCCGTCTCCTAGAGCCAGCTCCTGGCTCCATGCCAGGGTGAGGGCACGAGGTTTCAGACAGGCTCCAGCCTCTATTGGAACTCATCAGAAACTGCTGTTGCTCAAGGCTGAGTTCCTGGAACTGGAAATGAGGATCAAGTGATTGTGAATGAAACAGAAAACAGGAATCAGTAAAACTGAGGCTGCTCTTCTGGTCTGAGGCTGTATTTCTGTCTCCTAGTGCCTGTTGTTTTTCTACTTTCTAAACTTGTCTTATCTCTCCCTGGCCAGGATGGATTGAAAATCCCAGTGGATTTGTGTGACTGTGGCAGGAGGCTGCCAGCACACCATGCCCTTTGGAGAGGTGCTTCTTCCCTCCCCTCTTCTGACTTAATTCTCCCTCCCCTTGGCCCTTGCTACGCCCTGGTTATGTGTGTGCTTCTTCTATCACCTCTCTGCTTGCAGCAGATCAGCCAAGCAAAGGCCTGTGTGAGGTGGAGGAAGCAGAAGTGACTCTGTTAAGTCTGCTCTGAGCCCTCACTGATCTTCTGTCTTACCATCAGAGTGAAGATGTCAAGATTCAAAAGACAGCTACCAGACGGGAGCTTAGAGAGATTTATTGATCCAGTTTATTGTTGACACCGAGAGCATTTAACATACATCAGCCCCGTGTCAAACAGGCGCCATGCTGTGTTCTGTGTCTGCAGGAGACGTTTATACACATTCCAGCTGTACAGTATTAACAAATGGGGGAAGTAAGTACATCCCCCTGCTCCTCCTGGGAGAAGCAAGCCCTCATGCACGCTAGTAAATAGCCGGGTTTATTTACAGTCTGTTTCAATACCTGACTGCACTGTGAGAAACATCCAGTGCTGGGGCTGTTTCCCACCTCCAGGGGTGCCTGGAGAGTCAGTCTCAGTGGGGAGCAGAGGGATGCGTTGGTACCACTGGAAATTGCCAGGGTGCAGCCCCAATCCTGTCTAGTGCAAACCAAGCCTCCCCCAAGCCCTGGCTCAAGGGCAGAGGGGAAGTAAGGAACGCTTGCAGTTTGCCCAGGGGCTCTAGGCAGCCCATTTTCTGCCCTACAAACCTGCTGAGCTCGGTGGAGGATGACAGGCCAACACACCTACGTGATTCAAAGTGGAGTGAATCACCAGGAGCCCTGTGGGGCCCTGAGCCTGGTACAGCTGAGTCAGTGGCCGGAGGGACGCATTGTTCCCAGTCCCTGGTGAGGCAGCACCCCAGGCTGGTTGGTGGGAGCGTGGCCAAGCAGAGAAGCAAGGCACTAGTGTCTTGGTGAAGGTGCTTTGTCCATCTTGCCCTCCAAAAGGCAGGCCAGGCTGTGTTGAAATCAACAGTGGAGCGTTACCCCTGCATGGATTATTTTGACATCTCTCTCCTGCAAAGTGCAAGACTGAGCACGGAAACCAAAAATGAAGCAGTGAAGGATCAGGTTTAATTAAGGCCAACCCTGTTCAGCATCCATTTTTTAGCATCACACTCCTGGGAGCACTGTTGTGAGATGCCATGTGAATATCTGATTTGCTGCTACAGCCTTGACCGTGCTGGTGTAAGTGCAGGGTGTGATGTAGGGCTTTGTAGCAGGCTGTTTTAATAGGGTTCAGCTAAACTAGGTCTTGATATCTGTCTACATGTGGAAACCAGGTCGGGTTTATCCCGTTAATGTTGCTAAAAGCACAGGGAGGACTTGGCAGGCAGGAGGCCGGGCGTGCAGGGGACGGGCCAGCCGCACGATGGAGCTGCCACCTCAGCAGCCACCGTTGTGGTTGGCAGCAGATAGCAGAGCTGTTTGTGGGACATGCAAGACTGACCTTCCAAAGGAGCCTTTGCTGCCCATTGTCACCTGTCAGTATATCAGCAACACACACTGCTGAGATGCTCTGAGCTGGGCAGGAACAGGGTGGCCTTTCAATGGCCTGGCAAAGCTGGAGGGAGAGGAGCAGAACATGGTGCCAAGATGTTTGTCTGCCTGGGCTAGTGTCAGCCACTGCTCTGGTCTGGCACCACACGCTGCTGGGCTCGCTCAGGTCCCGGGTGGCACAAACCCACCGTTCCCAGGTCACAGGGACAGGCACAGAAGCACTAACCCAGCTGCAGCAACAGCTCCTGCATGGAGAAATTGTCCACTTGTGAATGCCCAATGCTGCTGAGTCAGTCCTGGGGGTCTTCTGCCAGGATCGAGGTGCCAGAGTCGGACAATAAATCTGCTGCACGAGTCCTTTTCTTCAAGGGGTTCCCTCCAGGACTCACAGGGAACTGCTGGTGGTGTCAGCCCTTTGCTGTAGCTGCTTCCCATCCCAAAGCAGGGCTGGGGACAGCATGATTGTGACCCAGCAGCAGAAAGGCACCTGACTTAGGCTATGGCACCGGGGAACTTAACTCCTAGCAACACATCCTGCTTTGGATTCTGCTCCTGGGTGCTTGTGCTGCCTTTACCAGCCCTAGAGCTGGGCACTTTTTTCCAGGTAGCCGCTGCCACAGCAAAGCCCAAGCCTGTCCCACATGCTAATCTTTAAATCCCAAAGGTGTTTCAAACCTTCTGCCTGCCAGTGTGAAAGACCACAGCAGGCTGCCAGCCTAGAGGGATGGAGGAACCTGCCTACAGTCCCCGTGGGGGGAGCACCCCCTTCCTGCCCCCTGCCAGAGGGGACAGAGAAACAGGAAAGCTCCTGAGAAGGACAGCACAGGGTATAAGGCAAGGCTGGGCAATGGATCAGGAATGATGCTCCCAGCCAGTGCAGTGGGAGCAGCGTGCACCACCCTTGCACGTCCTTTCATCTGCTGCAGCAAGGTGTTGAAGAGCAAACTGAGGGTAGTTGTGGAGTCCTGGTCCTCCCTCTTGCACTCCAGGCTCCTCGAGGTCAGCCTCACCCAGAGCTGCACCCACAAGATGCTGCAGAAGGCCCCTTGTACCACAAGGACTAGGAGCAAGATGAGTTGGAACTGATTTTTTTGGCTATTTCCATGTCTGACTTGGCAACCAGAAACCGCAGCTTCTTCCCTCCAGAGCGGATGAGATCCACTGCACTGCAGAGAGTGACAACAGGGAGAGAGAGAGGTGAATTCTGGCTCCTTGCAGGCTGGCAGCCCCTCATGGACATTTGCAAAACACCTGCACCCTCTGCTCCGTGCCAGTTACGAGCAGGGTCTGTTTCTCCTCTGCAGGTAGCGTTACAGAGAGCCTGGCTTCCACACAAGTGCTGCCAGGATGAGGGCAAACAAGCCCTGAGCTGCTCAGCCCCATGGGCACCTGGGCTCTGCCTCGGACAGGCAGGCAGGGTGCCAGCTGCCCCATCCTGCTGCCTCTGAGAGGAAGCCTGGGGTGGGATGGGCAGGAGCAGGTCTGCATTGCTGAGACCTACCTCATGGAGCTCTCATTTGTTTCTTGAACATGCTCTCCAGCTTTTGCCTCCTCATCTCTCATCCAAACCCTCCACCCAGCTGCCTTCCCCCCTTTCCAGTGTCCTGCACAGGTTGCTCCTCTCTCTGCAGCTTGCTCACACCTCTGTGTTGGTGAGTGGTACCATAAGTAGCACCAGGCACTCAGAGACCCTGCGCAGCTCTTTTTACTGCAAAACAGCTGAAAACCTGGACTGGAGCAGTAACTCCCACAGTGCTGATACCAGACCAGGCTTTCCAGTGAGGTGTGACTCACCTTTGGTAATCTGCCCCGATGAGACTGGTGCCATTGACAGCCAGGATGCGGTCCCCGATGGAGAGCCTGCCGTCGGTGGCCGCGGGGCTGTCCTCGATCAGGGTGCGGATGTAGATCCCCGGGGAGCAGAGAGGTGTGTGCTGTTGGCAGGGAAAGGCAGTGAGTGACCAGCCAGGGCAGAGGGGACACAAAAAGTTTGTGGTCCCAAAGGGTTGAGCCCCCCAGGTGGGGTGACCGTCCCCCGTGGCTCAAAGCCAAACGAGTGCCTGATGCCAGGGGGACCCTGGAACTTGATGGCTGGGGGCTGGGGACAGTGTCACTAACAGTAC
>NW_010303603.1:14559-18092 GCF_000700745.2 Antrostomus carolinensis
GGAGAGCCTGCCGGGGGTGGCCGCGGGGCTGTCCTCGATCAGGGTGCGGATGTAGATCCCCGGGGAGCAGAGAGGTGTGTGCTGTTGGCAGGGAAAGGCGGTGAGTGACCAGCCAGGGCAGAGGGGACACAAAAAGTTTGTGGTCCCAAAGGGTTGAGCCCCCCAGGTGGGGTGACCGTCCCCCGTGGCTCAAAGCCAAACGAGTGCCTGATGCCAGGAACTGGCACTTGGAACTTGATGGCTGGGTGCTGGGGACAGTGTCACTAACAGTACCAGGAAGGAAATGCGAGTTTTATATCAATTTATACACAGAAAGGAGAGGTGGGGGCAATCTTTTCTTGTTCAGTTTAATTAAGAGTGAAGCATCATTAACCTGCAGCCATCTTGGGGTGGGAGGTTGTTGCTCACGGCTGTCCCGGGGCCTCGGTGATGCCCTGGTTCCTACTGACTAACGCCCTGCTGTGAAAGGCCACTTGGCAAGGTGATCCTACACCAGATTGCAAGGCCACCTTATGCAACGAGTGCTGTCACTGGCAGAGCCGTTCTGGCACCCCAGAGCCTCCCAGCTCCCCTCTGTTTCCCTTGCTACCCGCTGAAGGGTGGAGGAAAGGCCTCGGCTGAGTCATTTTCCTTCCACACGACTGCTGAGTCTGTTTGCTTTCTCCATCTGTAGGACAGCTGTGACGGACTTTGCGTGCACAGAACAGCAAAGGGATCCTCCTTGGGAGGATCTGCTTCTCCCAAGAGATCACTGTGCCTCATTTTTCCCTAGTAAGTCACAGAATCAGAGTCACAGAATGGCCTGGATTGGAAAAAGCCCTTTAAGCTCATCGTGTCCAACCATGAACCCAACACTGACAAGTCCCCGACTAACCCATGTCCCTCAGCACTGTGTCTACACGACTCTTCAATCCCTCCAGGGATGGGGACTCCACCACTGCCCTGGGCAACCCCTTCCAATGCCTGAGAACCCTTTCAGTAAAGAAATTCTTCCTCACAGCCAATCTCAACTGCCCCTGGTGCAACTTGAGGCCATTTCCTCTTGTCCTAGCTCCCACAGAAGGCCATTAGTTTCTTTGTTGGCTTTTCTTGGGGTATAAAACATGTCCCACATGTCCCACTCCAGCTATTTGGAGGGGCATCAGCCCTGTCCCGCAGTCAGTGTGAACTCACCAAGCCGTCGATCAGCCCCATCCCCAGCCCGATGGGTCCCTTCTCCAGCTCCACCACGAAGACATAGCAGAAGTCATCAGTGGCAGAGCTGCGGCTCGAAGACTCTGGCGTGGGATAGTCGTAGGGGGTTGGTGAGCATCCTGGCAGCAGAGAGATCAGCTTACTGCTCTGGCATCACCCAAACCCAGCCTTACAGCCTCCCACAGAAAACTGCCCCCCAAAATCCTATCAAATCCAACCTCAGGTAGACCCAGGGCTGGTTTCTACCAGGGCAGGAGCTGGAGGAGATGTTTCATTTGCTCTCAGCTGCCTTGTCCAAGCACTGACAAGTCCCCACAGGGACTGTGTGTACAGTGAGGGCTGCGCAGGGGCAGTGAACACCCTCATGCCCTGATCCTGCACTCCCAAAGCAGGGCAGCACCAGCTCTTGGTACCTTCAGGGGTGCTGCCTTTGGTGCCGTTCATCCCGTTCCTCCGGGGCTCCTGCAGCCCCTTCCCGGTGCTCTGTGGGGACTCCGGACTCCCAAAGTCAAAGTTGAGGGGGGTGGTGGGTGGTGTCAGCAGGCAGGAGGGGTCTGTAGGTGGTGTGCCACCCTTGGGGGCTGGACCCCTGCCCAGCTGCAGCTGCTTGAGCTTCTCCTGGAGCTGTGGCTCATCAGCGGGCTGCTCGCAGGGGCAACCGTTGGTGGTCAGGCAGAGTGAGGGGCTCCCCTCCGGCTCTGTGCAGCCCCCCAAGGAGTAGTCATCCTCCTGGGTGATGATGGTCCTCAGGGCAGCAGCTGGGCTCTCGCTCACCTCCAGGACATCTGCTGTCGTGGATGTCTCTTTCTTAAAAAGGAGAAAAATCCTCGATGGGAACCCTGCATGTGGAGGAGGTCTACCCTACCTGCACCCCAGCACCCTGTCTGCTCTGCAGAAGCTCCAGCTGCCAGCTCCAGCTGAAGCCTTGGCAATTCAGACACCGCTGGGGCTTGTCCTGCCTTCCCAGTACAGCTCCCACATCCCAGATTTGCAGCCAGGGCCATGCTGGGGATGCTCACAGCCAGCCAGGAAGGGACTCCTGGTCATGTTCCTGCTGGGGGATCTCATAGGAGAGGGACACAGGGACAACATGGCTCCTCCTGTGACTCCAGAGCTGGGTGACATTGGTCCCAGGGTGATGGGAGGAGGTAGCAGTGCCTGCAGGTGCTGCAGTGGATGGGGACAGGGTGGGAGAGGAGAAGGGGACCTGTTGGAGGGTCACCCTCCCCAGGGAGCTGGAGACAATGGCAGTCGAGCTTGGCACCCACAGCACGTCTGTGCTTCATGGGCATTAGCTAATGAGTGCTTTTGTGCCAGCCCCTCGCCGTGGGGACGGGGGAACGGGCAGGGAGAAGGGGGAGCGCTGCCTGCAGACATCCCCCTTCCTCCCTCCTCCCCACTAACGAGATTGCTGGGACCAGCCTGTCCTTCCAGTTCACCTTCCCATACCCCCAGGCTGGGGGATTAGCCGCACTAATCCTTCCAGCAGCTCTTTGGGAGGGCATGGCCACAGCTCCAGGCTGCAGGAGAGGGCAGCAAGCCCTTGGTGCCAGGCTTGGAGGAGGAGGCTCCAGAGGGACCCAAGATCCTCCTGCCCACCCAGGAGAGGAACAGCCCCTCTGTGGGGTACCTTTGGGGGTGCTGAGCCTGGCCCCTCGCTGGTGCGGGTGCTCTTGCTCTGCAGGCTCCAGAGGAAGTGGCGGATGTAAAGGAGGTGCCGGTAGATGTTGTCATCCAACGTCTCCACCTCCAGGTCCACTTTGAAGCCGCCACTGGGCAGGATGATGGGTGGGTGGTTGTCGAAGGACTCCAACATCTCATCTGAAAGGTGGAGAGAGCGAGGCTAGTGCTGGCCCGGGTGCCACCTGACTCCTGCCTCCCAGTTCTCGGCCACGTGCGGTCTCCCAGCTGGGCTCAGGGACACGGTGAGCTGCAGGACATCCCTCACTTGGGAACGCAGGAAGAGCCTCAAGCCCCTCTGAGTGCGCTTTGCATCCTTTGCAATATCCCAGTTGCATGGCCGTGGTTCTTCCCCATCGCTGCAGTTACTACAGGAGCCCCAGGGAGGGGACAGGACAATGTCTTTTTGGTTTGTACATAAAAAACTTGGAAGGACCCTGTGGGTGACCAGGGTACGGTGATGGGAGCAGCGCTGAGCAGGAAGGTAGGGGCTCACCAGGCTGGAAGGTGGCCGGGCTCTCCTCCTCGCTGGGCTGCCACGCTGCGATGCAGCCCACATCCATCACTGCCTGGCACTGGCTCAGCACTCGGTGGAGCTGTGCGGGGCTCAGCGCCGGGAACTCGGCTCGTAGGGATGGCCAGGTCATCTGAGCAGAGAG
>NW_010303603.1:18126-22623 GCF_000700745.2 Antrostomus carolinensis
GTGAGGAGCTGCTGTCTCATGAGGAGGATGGGAGGGAGAAGCCAGGCAAGATGGAGTGAGCCTGAGCATCCCCTCCTCAGTACTGCCCACCCATGGACCCACCACTCCAGGAAGGGGCAGCTGGTGACAGGCTGCAGAAGGGACATATCCCCACAGGGAACTCAAAACACTGAGCGAGGTCTCTCTTGCTCACACCCATCCCAACACGGTGAGCCCCTGGCTGGGCACCCCTCACCTGGACCAGCTGGGAGCCAGGCATGGCCAGCAGGTTGGCCACGCTGGCGAGTTTGGCGAAGAACTGCTGGGCGAGCTGCTCAAAGCCGGCGCTGCGCAGCCACTCCAGCAGCAGCCGCACGCTGGCCCGCAGCTTCACCCCCCGCGACCAGTGGCAACAGCCGAGAGAGGAGCCTGTGGAGGTAAAATATCCATCAGCACGTGTTGGGGAACAGCCCCCTGGTCACCCCATCCTTTGGGTAGAGCTCACCCCCCTGCCCCAGGGGTCAACTGCCCTAGGGCAGTGAAATAAATCCAGGTGAATCCAGGTTGCCTAGCCCCAAGAGGAGACAGTGGGGCTGCTGTGTTAATGAGGGCTAACGAGCACCTCAATTACAAAGCAGGCTGCAGTAGCTCATTAATGAGCTGGCCCTCCCAACTCCTCTTAGCCTCCTCACAATGCTCTTGCAGGGGGTGAGGATGGGGTCACTCGTGGGGTTAAAACCCTTTGAGAATGGGGATCCTGAAGACAGCAGCTGGGTTTGTGCTTGGCCTCCCAATAACGGTGCTCAGACCTGCCCATCTCCAACTGCTTGAAGCTCCCTCCCTCCTGCACATCACCACTGGGATGAGCTGGAGGGTCTCCCAAAGGGCTGGTCCCTTATGGGTGGCCCAGTCTGAGCTGGGTGTTTGAGGAGGACTGACCCTTGTCCAAGAGCTGGTTGAAGAGCAGAGTGTTGGAGAAGAAGAAGAGGTAGGCGAACATCTGGGAGGTGATCTCTGGGTGCACTTCGTACTGGCGGAGCAGGTCCAGCACTGCCTGGTAGATGAGCACGATCCTGCGGAGCTCCTCGGGCAGCGGTGGGGACGGCCGCCAGCTCTCCCGGCACTCGCTCTGGAAGGGGTTGCACTCCAGCAAGGCAGGGAGTGACACATACAGACACTGCAGAGAGAGCAGCAATTTCACAGTAGCACTGATCTGGTTTCTTTGGGGGTTTTTTTTGTGGGGTTTGGGGTTGGTTTTTTCTGGCAAAAGCCAAACCCTTCTGACCCCCCCCCTCATCCTACTGGTGCTGATCCAGCAAGGGGCTGGTCCTGCTCACCCCCTCCCTCAACACGCTCTGGGGTTGCACAAGTGTTTAAAAGAAAAGAAAATAAAAATTATCATTTCTGTTGCTTTTAGCAGTTGGGCTGGGACAGCTGAGCTAAAGGAATCTGAAAACTGATCTGAACCAGGGCAGTGACCAATCAGCTGGGCATGAGGGTGAAAGAAAAACCAGGATTGATGGGGATGACTTTTCCTTATTGCTCCAATGGGAGAGCAGCACCCAGCACCCAGCTCTGCCGAGGCCAAGGGGTGCTGAGGGTGCTGGGGAGGAGGGTGCAGTGCAGGAGCCCCCCTGCCTCCCCTCAGGTCGATGCCAGCGGCCGGGCAGGGCTGTCCCGCACACAGCAGCCGTTCTCCTGCCTGACACTGCCCGCTCTGTTCCCCGCTCCCGATGCCGCCGTCCAAGGGCGACGGTCCAGGGGCCCGTTTCCATCACGCCCTGAATCACACCATTATGTCAGGCTGGCTGGAGCCAGGCAAGCGATCCCCAAACGCCTTCCCTGAGCCGCTGCACTGCAGGCAGGGAAACACACCGCAGTAATTCAATCCATCTCCTGGGCTGCGACCAAAAATCGGGGCACTTCAGCCCAAAGGAAAACACCTCAGTGTGACACAACTGCCAAAGAGTAAAAGCTTCAAAAAAAGAAGAAACCAACCAAAAAACCCTCTTGCGCAGCTCGGGAGCGCTGCTGGGGATGCTCGTTCTTGCCCTGTGGGACGTGGCCACCCTCCCTGGGGAGCACGTACCTTGGAGATGTAGTAGACACACTGCTGGAAGGTGTACATGATCACCTCCTCCAGCACCGTCATCGCCTCCTCGCTGGCTGTGATGGTCGAGAAGAACAGAGACTCCTTGGAGCCTATGGGGTGGAGAGGAGGATGGAGGAGCAAACCTGCAGCAGCAAGGCAGGCTGAATTCACACTCCCCAGATCCCTGCAGTGGGGTGGGGTGGGGTGGGGGTTGTTAGTGCTCCTGAGCTGGCATCACCACCGTGGCATCCCCCTAACAGGGGCAACAAGGCTCCAGAGCATCCGTCTGCCATCTCCCATGGCTCACAACACCACTGGCACCACAGCACAGCCCAGCACTGCAGCAGGGTGGCTTCTGCCCCATCTTCCAAGAGCCTGTCTGGCCTACAGACATTTTAACTTGCTCCATAGTCCAGTTTCAGAGGCTGATTTTATCCCTTTTTCTATTTTTCCTATCTTTTTATTTTTTTTTGCTGGCATTAACACAGCCTCACCAGCAAACCATCCTGCAGGGCTGCCAGCAAATCCAGGTGCCCCCGCAGCAGAATGGGGGGCAGGAAGCCACCCCTGAGGCATCAACCCCAAGTGCCACGGTGGAAACAGGAGATTCAGCTGCAAACACAACACAACCTGGCCCCGAAACCGAGCAGCACCACGGCACGACATGAGGCTGCTCCTCCCACATGGATTACCCCAGCCCACACCACAGAGATGTCCCTGCTGATGATGTTAAAGGAGGGGTTAAAGGAGCATCTTGGGGGCACTAACCACCAGTTGCAACCAGGAATTAGTGGAGCAAAGTCACTCCAGATGAAGATGGAGAAGCAAGCAGCGCACTGTGTCCAGCCCTACCTCTGACATCCAGCTCCTCCTCCATGCTCTGGATGTAGGTGGGTGATTTCTGCTGGACAAAGTAAAGGACCTCGATGGCGTTGGCCATCCAGAAGAGGATGTGCTGAAGGTCTGGGAGAAGGTCCGTGATGGTGAAGTGGGACAGGGCAGCAGGGTCCTGGCTGGGGAGACACAAGCAGGTGTTATGGCTCCCGCTCCTCAGTGTCCCCACTCAAGCTTTTGGGGAGAAAACAGCCAGTCTGGGGCAATGCCAGGAGAGCTTTCCCATTCCCTCACCCCCAAGCCCAGCACCCCCTTAGGAAGACCCTTTACAAGCAAAAATCTGGTGGGTCCTGCTCTATGGGATGGCAAAGGGGACCCCGTGGGGACTGGGCTGGCCAAGGACCAACTGGCCTTTGTGGGGTGCCACTTTTGGGGTGGAACTTCCCCTAATAAAGCTGAATTGTAGTAAATACTTGTGGCTGAAGAGCAGCTTTCCCTGAGAAGTATGTGCTGCTCCTGCCAGTTCTGGATGGTTAAACCCAGCCTGGCTGCACTGGACTGTTCAAAAATAAATCAAAATAAATAAAAAGCATCTGGGAAGTTTCTCAACTGCTGAACTGCTTTTTCCTGCTATAGAAGAGATCTGGGCAGCATCCTTGGAGCTTGTCCTAAAGGAGAGCTCACAACAAGCACCAACAGTTTCTCCAGATGCTGCTTTGGAGCCTGGGTTTTGTAAACAGCTGGGAAGTCAGCCTCGAGTCCCACCAGGAGCCAGCCCACTGCACCTCTGTGATGGCCCCAAAGTGGTGCTCCCCACCCTGGGACACCATGTGCCACCATCCCTGGATGCACACATGCAATTCCAACCCTGTCCTTGCTCCACAGGAGGGTCTTCAGCATGAACAGGGTGAGACCCCACACTGGGGCCATCCCTGCTACATCCCTTGGGGATGCTGAAGCCAAACATGCCAAGCCTTGGCCAGGGCTTGGATTGGAGAAGACCCCAGAGCTGCTGCAGGTCCTATTCCCACCTTGAGCTCACTTGCTCTTCCATCCCCACACATTCCCAAGCAGGGGCCTTGCAAATGAAAGGACCAGAGAGCTGAATGCATGAGACTGGGAGGAAAACTCAGCGCGCAATGGTGCCAGCAGGCTGGGAGGGGGTTTTAGGTGGAGACAGTCTCCTCTCGCTCCTGGAGGAAGCAGTGAGCTGAATTCTCCCCCTTTCAGGGCAAAACAAGGAGAGGGAGCGGGTTGCACTTACTGCTGGGACTGCTTCTCAGCCAGCTCCCGTGTCCGCTCCTGGGCAGGGAGAGAAGGGGAAAACAAAATGAAAACCAGTGAGATGGGGCAGCATGAGCATCACTGGGGGAAACACCCCCACCCCACCAACACCCCCGTCCCACCACCGACTGACCCACACTGTCCTCTGGATCATTTTGGCCGTTTTGAGCAGCAGCTTCCCAAAGTCACCCGGCTCGAAGCTGGTGGCCGAGTGCTGGATGCAGAGGCAGAGCAGGAAGGCGGGTGTCAGCTTGTGGTCGTCCCCCCCCGGCTCGATCAGGGTCATGATGCGTCGCAGGAGAACGTCC
>NW_010303603.1:22717-23012 GCF_000700745.2 Antrostomus carolinensis
GTGCCCGCACGACCCGCAGACAGGGGGGCCCTCGGGGACAGCGGGGTGCAGGGCTCGCAGCCTCAGCAGGGTCTGTGCTGGCAGCGGCTGCGCCTTCATGGGGTCCTTGTAGAGGAGCAGGTAGTAGAGACCAAGGGAGAGGAGGTCCCCGTGTCGCAGCACGACCGTCCGGGCCACCTCGGCAAAGTTGATGGAGATGCCAGCACCAGCGATGGGCTCCAGCACCAGTTTCTCCTCCCAGTGATGCCGGGAAGGTCGGAGCTTCCTGATGGTGCAGTGCAGGGGCAGGATGTCG
>NW_010303603.1:23459-24102 GCF_000700745.2 Antrostomus carolinensis
CTTTCCAGCAGCTGCTTTTCTCTCCCACCTTCTCTCCCCAGACTGCAGCGATGCCCCCTGTCCAGGGGAGGATGGTGGGACCCCACTCAGAACCACCGCTCCCTGCCCTGCCTTCACCTGCAGCTCACAGAACCACTCCGTGCCTCAGTTTCCCCAGCTGTACTAACAGGATGGCTGCAGATGGGTGAGGGCTGCAGCGCCAGTGTAACCCTGACAGAAAGCTTGGAACAGCCAAATACTCAATGGGGACAAAGTGACCATTAACTACAAGAGCCATCCCAGTCCTTCCCAGTTCTCCAGGTGTCTCCAGCACTGGGGAGCAGGGGCTCCCAGATGCGCTGTCTCCTCGCTGCCTCTCATTAACATTTACCATTAATGAAGCAGCCAGACAGGGGACGGGGCAGCTCAGCCATCATCCACCGAACCGGGTCAGGATGGGGATGATGCTGCGGGGCCTTTGGACTGGATCAGGATGGGAATGCTGCTCTGGGGGTTCTGGACTGGGTCAGGATGGGGATGCTGCTCTGGGGGTTCTGGACCGGGTCAGGATGGGGATGCTGCTCTGGGGGTTCTGGACCGGGTCAGGATGGGGATGCTGCTCTGGGGATTCTGGACCGGGTCAGGATGGGGATGCTGCTCTGGG
>NW_010303603.1:24397-24678 GCF_000700745.2 Antrostomus carolinensis
GCAGGGGAATGCTGCTCTGGAGGTTCTGGACCGGGTCAGGATGGGGATGCTGCTCTGGGCACTTTCCCAGTGCCACTCCGGGGCTTTGCCCAGGGGTCGCGGATCCCGGTTCTGCGCCCTCCTTGCTTGGGGACATGTTTGGGGACAGGCTTGGGGACAAGACTGCAAAGTCCCAAGCTGGCACCCCTCGTTTTCTAAAGGATGCTCTTCCGCACCACCACCCCCTCGTATCCCAGCAGCTCCGGCCATGCAAGCAGCCCCTTCCCCGGGGTTTGAGGGTG
>NW_010303604.1:0-1296 GCF_000700745.2 Antrostomus carolinensis
GCCCCTCATCCTGTTGAGGCATTTTCCACGGAGCCGTCACACATCGCAAATGTCATTTTTTCCGGGATGCGGTTGGTGCTTTCCCGCGGCTCCCACCGCCGCTCTCCATCCCTCCCCCCCCGTCCCTCGCCTCCCATCGCCTCCCACGCTGCCCCGACACCCCCGGTGACCTTCGGCAAAACCCTCCCGTGCTCCCCGCTTTGGAGGGAAGTTAATGGGGGTTTACATTTTTTTACTGGCTATTTGTAAGCTCCTCAGGGCTCCTGTGTTTTATAGAGATGTCTGTGTCCTATATGGATGTATATGCTCTATAATTTAGTGCATGGTTTATATGGATGTATATGTTTTATAATTACGTGTATGGTTTATATGAATGTATATGTTTTATATAGATGTGTATGGTTTATATGAATGTATATGTTTTATAATTATGTGTATGTTTTCCATGAATATATATATTTTATATAGATGTGTATGGTTTATGTGGATGTATATCTTTTATAATTGTGTATGTTTTCCATGAATGTATGAGTTTTATATAGATGTGCAGGATTTCTATGAATGTATATGTTTTATATAGATGTGTATGGTTTATATGGATGTATGTTTTCTATAGATGTTTATAGGCACCTATATACATTACTTTTAATGAGCCCTCGAGTGGGTGCCTGCACCCTGGTTTGAGTCACCGGGGGGACACTGGACCCCACTCTGCAGCACTGAGCTGACATTGCCAAGGCCCAGTAGGTGCCCCACAGGGACAAGTCTCGCTCCTGATTTTTGGCTCAGCTTAACCAGGAGCCACAAACTCCTCCTGCAACAGGGAGCTGCTGCTTCCAGGGCACCGGGGAACCCCATTCCCAGGGGACAGTCCCCCTCTCCCTGCAGAGTCACTTCCTTTGTGCACAGGGGACAAGCTGTGTCTGAGGGAAGGATGGAGAGAGCCCAAAGAGGAGGGGGTGGCAAAGGGCCCCTCAGCCCCACGGGCGGAGGAACCCCAGGGAGATGAGAGATGCCCAGCCCCGGATATCTGCAGAAAGATTTTTAGATATTTTTTTTCCTGAGAATATATTCAGAAATACCCCAAAACCTGAACTGTGTAGAGAAGAGCTCCGGTTCCCATCCTGGCACACAGGGGAGCTTCTCTCCGTGAGCAGAGGTACCCTCTGGCCGTGTCTGTGTAAATGGGGAGGGGGTCCTGTTTGGGGGGAGGAGGAGAGAGCAGGAAAGGCTCCAGAAAAGGCCAGGGAGCCCCCCAAAATGGGGAAGGACCCCTAAATCCCCTGCTGCCCTCTC
>NW_010303605.1:0-3236 GCF_000700745.2 Antrostomus carolinensis
ATATATATTTTACTAAAGAAGTGACCATTTTGTTATCACTGTTGCAATTTTCCACATGTTTAATGGAAACTGCAAACCTATGGCTGTCCCCAGCAGGTGAGCATCTCACTGCTTCAGAGCAGTTCCTCTTGGTGCGTTGGCCTCTCATTAGATTCTAGGTTGTGAATGTCCTGGAGTGCCTCTGGGATCCCCTCTCTTTGGGAAATGTGTTGGATTACAGAAAACCAAGACAGGATGCAGTGCCATGAAGGCGATGCTAGTATTATGAAAAGGTGTTACATGGGAAACCTTTCAATGCTCCCCCAATCCTCCTGCTATTCTTTTTTTTTTTTTTTTTTTTATTTCAAATGTTGGGTTTTTTCCTTGTTCTCACTTTGCTGTATTTTGTACTAGGACAGCTTTCTCCTCCTCTCAGCTTCCTAGCTTTTCCTCTCCCCTTGTCAAAAGCAGCGCCATTAGATAAGGGATTGCAGAACTGACAGTTCCATGCACAACACAGGGAAGGATGCCATTCCTCTCTTGTAAGCCTTTTCTGTGACATCTATGATTTTCAAAGTCTGCATCTTTTTTCTTTTAACATCCTAAAATTAATGCAAAGATTCAGTGCTTATGTGCCTAAATATGTGTGTGCGTGTATGCATTTAATGTATGTATAAATATAAGTACACATATGATCTGCCCAGTCAAAATAGTTCCTAACACATCTGTTGCTGAACAGATGCTCTCTGTTTCAGTCGGTTAGGCTGTTGCTGGTTTTCTGTAGTTGGTGTTAACATAAATATTTGAAGAGTAGCGAAGATCTGATTGCTGTGTTATAATCCAGTGTAATGCAGGAGAATCCCAAAGCTTTGACTTGCCTGAGGAGTACCACCTACCCCTAAAACCAGGTGCAGCTGAGTTCAGTCCTTTAAATGAAGGAATCAGCTCTGTGACTTTGATTGCTGGCACTTGGCAGCAGATCTTGGGCGGTTTCAAGAGGGACATGTATGCAGATTAACCTCTGTCATTGGAAATGCTGCTCAGCAATGGTGTGTAGGCAGTATTTATAATAAAAAATTAAAAATACTGTAAAATATTAAAAGAGTGAAAGGTAATACAAAAGATGTGTTGTAAGACTCTGAATTTTGCAATATTTAAGAACTCTAACCATATTAAGCATTTACTTGCCTGACTCCAGAATACCTACTTTTATAAACCTTTAGAAAGTAATATTTTTATACAAATGATGCAATTATCCCTTGTTCTGGCATTTATAATGTAGAGATACTCCAACTGTTGTTAATTAAACATGATTATGTGGATGGAGGAAAGAATATCAGTAGTTCTGCAGGTGCTGGTGGCTCAGGTGTGGTTCCTTATTCATGCATCTCCAGGAGCTTCATCAGGAAGAAGAAATACAGGTGTCCTCAACCGATGGCTCCTCTTTGCAGGGGGGAAGGTGTTGGAGAAGGGAAACTGCCACCCTGCTCCCCAGTGTGGGCTGTGCTCTGTGTCCCTGGACGTCGTGTGAATGCAGGAAGAGTTTGTTTTCTGTAAGTGTTGCATCGATCTTCGTGGCAATAACTGCTGGGCTGTGTTAGCCCTGGGTTTGGGGTTTGCCTCTTTTTTACATTACTGGGTATATACAGTGTCTGTGTGTGTGTGTGTGTATTATATATACCTCTTGTTCCAGACAGAAATCTCACAGATTCATCCCTGAAAAAAACACACACACAACTGTAATCTGTACTTAGGTTTGCAATAATCATGTTTATAGCATAATAATTAACCGATCCCTTCCCTCGACTCAATTATTTTATACAGTGCCTTGGCTGACTTAATCAGTGCCCTTTCTAGCAAGTCTGTCCTTTTTAAAACAAATGGATTTCCAGCAGGATCAGATTTTCTTTCCAACTCTTTTATTGTTGGTTTCTTTAGAGATGATTTAATCACTGTAAAACTGGTCTCCGTAGTTGCCATTCTTGATTATATTGCTACTTAACAAGCTGTATTAAATGCATGAAAAAATCAAATCAGAAAATTGAGCACTAGACAGTAACAAGGAAAAGCCTTTCTTTTTTTTTTCTTCAGTACTGTTGCTACTGATGGGATGTGTGTGTAATCAAGTTATTTTTGAATTATCTTCGAGCTGGGAGAAAAAGAAAACTTAGGGATAATGGATAATTTGAAAGTAGCCACACAGAAATGCCGCTAAAAATGATGGCCCATAACTTATCTTGTATAGCTCAGCCCCTGCCTTCTCAGCTGAACCACTTGTTTTACATGTGCACGCAACAGGACCTTATTTGTCTGGAGCCTGCTGCAGCGTGGAGTTTTAAATGTATTTTGAATCAAGTTAGAGCTGTGGAAGAGGATTCTCCTCTTCTTTGCTCTGATCTTGGTAAATCTTCCCCAGAAACAGCAATTGCAGGATCTGCACAGCAGATCCAGCCTGCAGTGGGCATGTAGGCTAATGGGCAGCTGCTGGTGCAAGTTTTGGGTGGTTTCACAGCTCTAAAAAGTGACTATAATAAAGATCTATGGCACATGGCTGAAGTAGTGTTCTCCAGGGAGGGGAGCCCTCCCACATCACAGCACATCCCTGAGAATGGATGTCAGGTGCCTCTGAAGGCCAGAAACAAACATGAAGCTTCATCCTGACCTGGCTGAAGGCAATGGCGAAGCTCTTGGGGCTTCCTCAGTACCTGGTCGGGGCTGGAGCACCACAGCCTATTTGGGCAGCATGGTCTGAGCTGCTAAATATACATAGACCTGTCCCCTACCATGGTCTCTGTTGTGACTCCCACTTGCTTTCCTGCATGAGGAAGGGTGTGCAGGGGTGTTGGGTGCTTCCCCCGCTGGGACAGGACAGTGCAGAAGGACCAAGTCCCACATGCCAGGTAGGACACAGGTGCCTGGGAGAACATAGACAGTGCTGTGGCAAAGACATTGCTCTCTGAGCAGAAGCAGGAGCGGCACTGTTGGGACGTAATAACTTGCTCACAAGGAAACTTTCTTTCTAATGTCCGTCATTTAATGCTTGGCTTATGCCCTTGAAGTGAGATGTCTTATATCTGTAATACAGCTGCGGTAATTTCGCTCTAGAAGTACCCTATTTGATTAAGAACCAGCCATGAAGGCAAATATCAAATCTCCAGGTGGAAACTTGGCCTGGCAGGAGAGGATGAGAAGTTGCCATTAAGTGAGGCCAGGCCAGGGTGTCCCCTCCGACCAGGGGCACAGCGCAGCATGGCCCA
>NW_010303605.1:3274-84821 GCF_000700745.2 Antrostomus carolinensis
TGTATTTGTCCTTTCCTTTATTACAGCAATAATTTCTTCAGAATACCTTTTAAAAAAAAAAAAAAGGGAAGTGTTGAGAACATGAAAGTTTAATTTTAATTTTGTCCTAACCTTTACAAAATCGATTAAATTATTCCTGAAAGTGACACCAGCAGCCTTGCTCACCCCGAGCAGCCATGGCCCATCAAGGCACTTGTGAAAGGGGTGAGCTCTCTACCTTGTGATAGTCCTTGGGGCATGAAAGGTTGGGTGCATTTAAACAACTAAAAAAAGTGATGCAGTGTGGTAGAGAAGCCCGGCAACATTAAACCAGTCTTGTTTAACTGGAGGTCTCTCTCTGCCTCCAGGGTGTTTTGTCCCCCCCTGCTTCCCCTTAAATTTTTATGCTGCTATTTAAAATGTTGAGATGCTTTTGTGTGATGATGTGGCATCAAATTAGCAGAGGAAGTGGAGGAAGCAAGGTGTTTTACATCAGAGAGAAAGAATTGCTTTTCTCAAAGGTTTATGGCAAAGCTGCGTGCATGGCAGCGTGCTGGTGCCCAGAACAGAGCTGTAGGCAGGAAGCTGGGATTTAGCGCTGGTGATGGTGGTTTTATGGAGCAACCTGTGCCCATGAAACTGTCCCCCTGGAGCAGTTGGGCACGTTTTACACAGAGTGAGAGCAACTGTAAAAAGTACAGAAGTCGCCTGGTTGCTGAAGGAAAAAGGAAAGAAATTGTCTTTCTGTTTCTGATCCCTTCTGCAGGAGCTGGAAGTGCTTTTTGGCCTTTTTTTTTTTTTTTTTTTTTTTTTTTTGGGTGTCAACTCCCTTCAGCAAACCTGTGCCTTTTCAAATAAGATAAAATATTTACATCCTCTATTGCACTCGATCGTAGGTCCTATACGTCTGCCGTAGTGATTCACAGGTCTTGCAGAGCCTCTTGCAGTGTGTCTGTTGGGTGTCACATCTGATATATGTGGTGGGGAAGGTAAGGGGGAGAGGTGGGATGCTGAGTTGGGAACTCGAGTGTCATGTTTTCTGAAGCTACGTATGTGTGAAACCAAGCTGATAGTTGCTGAAATGCCCCAGGAGGACCGGCCTCTCCCTGCCTTCCTAGACTGATGGGTCCTGGCTGTATGGTCTGCTCCCCACCTTGTGTTTGTGGTCTTTTGGCCCTGATTCCACCCTGGAAGAAGCCACACAAGTTCCCTGTTAAACTGCAGCATACTTGCTGTAATAAATTGGTGATGCACTAGTGCTGGAGGAGCTGATTCAGCTGGCTTTGCAGGGAAAAAAAAACAAACAATTGGTTTTGTTGATTCTTTTATTTTCTTCCTTTTTTTTTAAAGTGAAAACCAAAAGAGAAATCTCAAGGGAGAATGTGTATATGTTCATCAGCCTTTTTAGTTCCTCCCTGGGGTATTTCTTCCTCCCTGCCTTCCACAAAAGCAGGCTGCCCCAGCCTGTGAGATTGCTGACCAAGGCTGCTTTCATAGCAGGAGTTGAGAGGTCTGAGACAGAAATGCATCTTGTTGCCTTTAATAAATAAAAGTAGGAGCTGTAGTTGGAAACACCTGCCAAAGAGCATTTTGTGCATTTGTAAAAAATCTTGGGCAAGTGAGTCAGTACCTGGGAAGAGGGCAGAGGCAGCAGTGGTGGGGATGGCCTCGGGGGATAGCTGAGGAGATGGCAGCTCCTGCTCAGGCGCTGGTGTTCTCAGCCCTCCTTCGAGATGCTCTGTGATATTTCTTTCACTCCTTTGCTTTAGAGTCTGGCTCCAGGGTTTTAACCATTTTAAGCGTTTTCTATATAAAAAGTTAAGCTCTGTGTGTGATGCTCTAGTCATTAAAAACGGGTCACTGGGAAGTTTGGCAGTAGCATGAACTGGTGGCTCCCCCATTTCTGTTTATCATCATTTATCTTGACCTGCTTGCCTTGAAAATAAAGGGCACAGTTACCCTCTGAACTGTTAGTGCCATTGTACTGAAACATGCTGCGTGTGGGCATGCAGACTTGTGCAACCATGCTGCAGGAGGGTTCAAAATACACATGTGATCACACAGCTTCTCTCCAAGATTCACCAGCATAAAAAACTGCAGTGCTCAGAAGTTGGTGGTAAGCAGGCAGTATTTTGAAGCTCTTCATCACTGTGATGTTCACCCGGTAAAAAGGTGCTTCACGGTTCACACATAGCAACTGGCAGACTGTAGGCTGTGATGAAACACATGTTTATCTCTACGTAAAATGTCCCTGGTGTTGCTGCTTGACTATGTCTTTTGCTTAACTTTGTAAGCAGGGAAGTTAATAAATAAATAAATAAATAAAAGGTGCAAAGCAAGGGGAGAGGGCAGAGAAGTAGAGATTAGGGTTCCTTCAGCCTGTTGGCCTGCTCTTGAGTTTTGTGCTGCGGTCCTTGTATCGCTTGTATCGTTCCAAAACTGATAAAGGTGGGATGCAGTGCTACATACAAAGTGGTGTGCAAATATTTTTCTCCATCTTGCAGTTGAATGGCTATTTGCATCACCCATGTATAGAGAGAGGTGTGTGGATGTACCCATCCAGGTCTGCCCAAGAAAAGGACTTTCAGTGGGGTAACTGCAGCAGGTGCAGGGCTCTTTCCCCATCTCACCCTGGAAAACCCATCTCCCTGTGGCTTTCCCAGGGTGAAGAGCTGTGAGAAGGGAGCAGAAGGAGGTTGGGCTCTGCAGCTTTGCTTTTGCTGAAAGCACAAATTGGCCCTAAAGGAGGGAACACACCAAGTCCAGCCGCCTTTTCCAGAAAAGCCAGCTTGTCTGTCTGTAGTGAATGGCGGGGGCTAGATTAATCTCTAACAGGAGTAGGCACAACTCATTGCTGGTATCAATCACTTATTTGTGGTGGTGACAGCTTTAAGCCTGAGTTCCTGAGTTCATTTAAACACCACTCAAATCGATGACATGTTTTGAAATACAGCAACGAATATATTCATAGGAAAAAAATTCATAGAGGGTTATTAAATGTGGAGAAACAACCTGTGGCTGGAGAGGTCCCTTGCCACGAGCTGCTGGGGACTGGGAGAGGATTCTGAGAAGCAGAGATGAATGACAGTACCTGCTCCAAACACATCCCTGGTGGACCTTCATCAACTTCAGAGTCATCACAACAGGGCAAAGCTAGCTACTATTTCTCACATGCCCTTTCATGGCCTTTCATGCTGGTTTTAGAGCTGCATGTTCCCCAGACACGCCAGACTCACCCCTACACTCCCGAGGTTTCCCCACACAAAACTCTCCTTCAGCAGATTCCTTATCTGCCATCAAGGGAGTGTTTACAGCAGCTAAAGCTCTTAAGTGCCTTGTCTAGGAGACTGATGGTGATAATTAAAGCAGTGTGCTTTCTAGCCCTCCACTCCTCTTTGCTGAATTGCTGGGAAGTGGGGAAACAGGGTTGTGTGAGCCAACAGGAACCCTGGAAATCCATGTTCAGCGATTTGGTGTGTTTTATTTCTTTGGCTTGTTACTGTGTCCTCGCTGCTGAGTGCAGGTACCTGGTTTATGAAAACCTCCAGGTAGCGGGGGAGAATTGCCTGATGGTTGTAGGTTGTATTTTTTTTCTTCTTCTGTGCTGAAAAAAAATTTGCATTATTATGTATGTGATGTAATTTAATCAACATAACCCCCCTGTGTGTTCATTTATGAAGTGACAGGGAAGGGTAGTGGGATATTATCTTTTGGGATTAAAAAATAAAATAAAATAATGAAACAACTGGTTTCTCCTGTGCTACAATTACGGATGAAATAGCACAAAACAGCATCCAGCTAAAAAGAGAGAAGCAGAGATCATGGCTGGTAATCAGAGTGACACTGGGGTGGGTTTTTCTAGAAGTGCTGTGAAATTGTGCAGTAAATTTATGTTACACAAGATGTATTATTCCCTGGTTTAGTAAATAAGCCTCCTGAGAGGAGGCCCTAGTGAGGCGGTTGCAGATGGCTTCACCACTGCGCCGGAGCCAGGGCTCAGTGCAACGCAGTGCGGCTCCCACAGTTTGGGAGTGAGGTGCTCTGGGAGATGCTGCCGAGGGCTCCTGCACTCACACAGCTGCTGTTGTCCTCTTCTTCTGTTGTCTTTTCCTTTTGTCAGCTCTTCAGTTGGGCTCTTTTCTTCTGTCCTCCCAGCTTATCCAAAGTCTGTTTCTGTCGTATGGTCCTGCGTAGCCTGTTTCTGTGGGTGAGCAAGGATGGCCTGAGCACTGGATGGCTGCTGCCCCAGCAGCGCCCCGTCTGCAGCTCCTCACCTGTGCGTAGAGGATGTCTCACTATCTGATCCCTTCCTCTGCTCATGATGGCATGGGCTGATGTCCACTCACAACCAGACCTCCCTTGAAGTGCTTGGTGTCGGCAGCATGCTTTTTCCTGGGCAGGAGACCAGAACTGCTGTTGCTGGCTTCATTTTCTAACCTGGGAAGTATGGAGTAACTGTTAAAGAAACTGAACTAAGGCCATCAGGGTCTAACCTCTGGATAAAAATAAGACAATTTGTTTTGAAAGTAATAATACAATGAGAGCATCCAAAAAGCCAGCTCATGCATGAAGCCACAGAACGTGCTTCCTTATCTCCCACCGCCTGTATCCATTACCCAAATTAGCACTCAGCACAAGGGGGGCTCTGCCCTGGCTCTGCTCAGTGGCTCCTTGCTCCTAGCGGGAAGGGACAAGCGAGAGCAATCATCTGCCTGAACCTGTTATGTGCTGTGGTGTGGGTAATCACTGCTGCACATTACCTCCCTGGCAGAAGGTGCTCTCCAGGAGCTGAGGGATGGTATTACACTATCTTCAAGTGGTTTAATGATAGCATAAAAAATTTGATCAATATTCAGTTGACTTAAAATTTCAGTATTGAGTTGTAGTGTTTGATTATATGTAGCAGCTTTCTTCCCTTCAGTAGCTTTTAGCATTATTGGCCATGGCATCCTCTTGGTACAGCACAGAAATCTTGGGCTCTAGTTTGCTGTCCAAATCCTATTTTCACTGAGATGCCTCCATAAGCAATGACAGTAAATGTACTGATATGTTGATTTGGAGATTTCTTTAGTAAGGAGGTGTTTAATAAGCACCTACCAATGTAAATAAATTGAGTTCCTTGAGTTGCAGCTGGAGTTGCAAATTTTTCTCCCTTGGTTATCAAGGAATATATTCTGCATGGAAGAATTCACAGCTTACAAAGACATCTGGTTGCTAAATAATATAATTAAAGTGAATACAGCATAACAGGGACCTACTCCCGTGTTCCTAATGAGCAGAAAGTAGGTTCTGGGTGAGTGAAACATATTGGCTGGACTTGTGCTGGTGGAGGGAAGAAAGAAGGAAAGAGCAAAGAACAGGTACGGGGGGAAACCAAAGAGAAGGGGAAAAATGCATGGAGGAGAGAAGGGTCCAAGAGAGAGGAGACGAGAGGTGCCTTTGCGCCAGAGCCTGTTTGCCGCCAGAGGTGGGTGGTGGTAGTGGAGGTAGCTGGTGGTTGGACCATGACATTATCAGTAGGTCAAGGTGGTCCCTCAAAATTGGCAAGGGCACCGCCTTGCAGGGCACCTAGCTGTGTGTCACTTAAAGTTTAGAGGCTCTTTTTCTCCCTAGGTGATGATATAAAGAGCATTTTTCTTCCTAAGCAATTGGCTTTTGCCTTTTACTGTTTTAATAATTTCAGAGAGTGGAAAGCCAACTGTCAACAAATCTGTGCAAAGCTGCTATATTTAGTAGTTGAAGACAAACTGCTCACAGGAGCAGCTAAGTGGAAAGTAGTTAGCTGGGTTCGGCTGACCTGCTCTTTGCAAGCCGCGATGTTGGAGTTGTCTTCTTGGGGAGCTCCAGAAAGTGTTTCCCAGTCATTTCAGCAAAGGACCATGATGGAGGGAGTAGTAACCTTGAGCCATCATCTCCTGAAGGTGTCTTTTCCTATGGGCAAAGCCCAACCACTGCCATTGTCTAGTGCCAGGGGAAGAAGGTGCCTCCTTTGCTCCCTAAAAAAGCCAGCGTAGCATTGGGGAGGGTGTTCCTGTAGGGTCTCATCCCCAGGGCTTGGCTGTACGAATACCCCAGTCCTGCTGCGTGATGGGTCTTGCTTTTGTTGTCCAAGCTTGGCTTTCTTTTGCTTGGCAGCTGCAGTGCTTACGGTGGGGTCTTTTTCCTTCTGTAACTCATCTCAGTGATCAGTTCGGAGGTGTACTCCGAGGTGGTTAGTTTTTGGCATTACTAAAGGTACATGCTGTTCTGCTGTAAGGGTAAATCTGTACTTTTCCAGAAAGTTTTGGGGGAATCATCAGACCCAGGGTATTCTTCCCACTCCACTGTAAACCTGGGTTATTTGGGCAGAAAATAATGTTTGGGAGATCCTGGCAGGGCAGTCTATCCCGAGGGTAATTTTTCAGGCGCAGTTTGGAGAACCTCTGCTGAGATAATGAAGCCCACGTCTGTTTGCTTGCAAGCCTTGCGCTGCCTGTTTGATCCTCACTGTCTCTAATATTATACCCAGTAGGAATTAAAGATAGTGGTAACTTACCTTGCTCTGGCATCAGCACGTCTCCAATGTTCCCAGAACAGAGAGCAGTTGCTGTTTGTGCGAGCTCACCGCCGAAGGACGATGCATCACGTTGGTTTGGAGAGGCAAAGCACGGAGAGGCTCTCAGTTGGGGCTGCTCGGGGAGGTGCAACATGAGGAGAATCACTCGTCCATTTTCTTTACCGACCACAAACAAATTACAGCAGACAAAAGTGTCAATGTGGGTTGGTCCTATTCCCTTACTAGCTGCATCCCCCACAAAGTGTTCTGCAGCTACGTTATTACAAACCTCTTTGTGAGAATCCACGATGGTGAGTGATCTACCAGCTGGGAGGAAAAGTTGGGTGAGATGATAGTGCCAGAACGAGGACTCTGGTTTTATGGAAATCAGGCAATAACTATCCTTACCTCTTATACGTTACTACATGAATCTTTAATCTACTCTGCTCTAAGGAAGATTTTCCCATCTAATATCCTGCTACCAAATACATTTTCAGTGCAAACTAAGATAATAGATTTCTTTACTTAGTATATTTTATGTTATTGTCATTTTTGTATGTGTGGTTGCATATAGTGACCTGCTGTTGCACGGGCTTTGCACTGACATATGGGTTCCCTGCCACAGCAGAGTGCGGGAGTGCAGTATCTCACACAGAGAATTCTTTATAGTAGAACTCTCCCATGAACTTCTAATATGAAAGGCAAAATGATTCAAACCTAAAAAACCCAAACATGCAACTAACTATCACCTAAAACATTTTGTAGAAGATGTTTTGAGTTTTGACTGCTGTTGTTGAGTTGGTGTGAGATGGAAAAATGTATCGGTCGTTCATTTTCCTCCTGTACAGATGTGATTTTGCAGTGAGCTGCTCAGAGTGGGGCAGGAGCAAGCAGAGGTACCGGTGTTTACCTTACTAAGACAATAACCATACTGCCAAATATTGTCCTCGTGTTCCTGGGTGCCAAATGCCTCGCTGCTGTGTAGTGCTGGTTCCCAAGAGGAGCAGACCTGAGAAATGGAAGCTTTTCTTGCACATCTTTGACTGCACAGGCCACGTACCAAGTAAATTCTCTATTAGTGTGTTCCTGCATTGCAACCTTTGTCTGAGGAACTGATTTATTTGCTGCTTAAATGTGCAGAGCAGTAGCGTATGTGGAAACACAAGCAAGAAGTGTAAGGTGTAGGTTTTGTGGTGTTGTGGGGTTTTTTAATGGGGTTTGTTGCCCTCATAATGGAGAGCATTTGTTTACGTGGTGTTCTGATAGCTCTGTGAGCTGCACAGGGAAAACGATTTGCCTTTGGGGACAAATGTCTAAAGATAAATTTATTTTTCATGGTGTTCGTACCAGAGGAGTCACAGAGGGGTGGCAATTCAGTACACTGTCCCCAAAAACTGCCCGTTGAGGTCAGCCATCTGCTGCAGAGGAGGATTCAGATGGTGCCTCCAGGCTCCCAATGCCTTTTGAACAAAACTTGGAGTAAAAGACAATACAACAAAGAAGAAATTGCAAGCATTGGTGCATTCTGTGCCTGTGGATGGCACATGGAAGGAATTTCCAGTCCTGGTGGTGCTGGGTGGGGAAGAAGCAGCACTTTGCAGATCCCCAATCAAGGAGCTCTCTGAGTCCCTGACACTACACAAGTCTCACTTTATTAAGTGGGCAGCCTTGCGAGCCATCTAGACATATTGTAGGTATTGGCTTAGTAGCATTAGATGGCCTTTTTTGGTTTAGTTACCTTTTTTTTTGTGTGTTACAGAAAAATGGTGGAGGTGGTTCAGAGTGGTGCAGGCAAGGTAGGTGCCTGACAGGGAGAGAAGCCAGCAGCGACGGCTGCGCCTGTCCAGACAGTGTTAGCAATGCTTTATCTCATCTCCATAGGATTTTCCAGAGTTCTTCAAAAGGCTAAATTTGGGGAAAAGTGACACAGCAGCCATTTAAAGACTGCCGGAGGTTTTCAGTGGTGTAGAGCTTTGCTGTGAGGTGACGTATAGAGACAAACACTGCTCCTGGAGCCAGTCTGAATTTATCATTGTGTCACAATAGATAGTTAAATTTAAATGTGTGTCCAGTACTTGCCATTTCAGTAGGTTGCAGTCAACTTGAATTGATATTACCTGAATAAATCAGAGCTGAATAGCACATCCATTTTTTATACAACAGAGCAGCACACATTATGTGAGGGTGAAAGGAATTGGTGCAGAGGCTCTGACTGGTGTTATTGTAACCACAGCTCAACACTGCAGTGTAGAAGAACAAATCTTGGTATATTGTGAGCTCCTCCAAAGTGGAAAGTACTTGCCAGTGTGGCGTCTGAGCTGGTAAATAACTGTGATTGTTCGTAGAGAGATCACATAATCTGTCGAATGGCTCCTGAGCAGCCGTACCTGCCATCATCTGCCCAGGCTGGCCCTGTTTCCACGCCTGTGGATAGGGCATTCTTATAGTAATTAAAAATGACAGCCAATTTGATGCAGCTGCATTCAGTCTTGGGACAGGTCAGCCTCGAGCAACACCCTGCAGTTATGCCTCCCTGTGTTACATCTGTATTGTTTCCTAAGGAAAAGTTTATTCTTGTTACTATTCCAGGTCACATCTGTAGCGTGTTTTTGAAGTGGATTTCCATCAGCTTCGTGAAGACTTTCTTTTTGCTCAAGTTTGCAGTTCTTCTTACAGACATGTAGGGAGATAATCACATCTCTGCTTTCCTCTTCTCTTTTCAACCCACCATGAGTCTTCGGCTGCTGTCCTGCCTCATTTGTTTCTTCTTCTGATTCTCCTCATTAAATAAATTGCAGCCAGAAAGTCCTGTCAGACGAACAGTAAATTAATATATTGCAGCCCAAACTTCAAAAAGGAAAAAAGAATTTAATTACAATGACCCACGTCCTCATCCCACCACAGTCAGTGATAAAATGGCTGCTGATTTAATTGGGAACAAGGTGCTGCTCCCTCTAATTTCATGTTGCTTCTTTATTATCATTAATAATTTGGGTTTCCCAGTTTGTATGGTGGGCAGTCACACTGGTTGGCCAAAATTTTCCCTCTTTGTTGGTATAGTGGTTGGGGAGGCTTTGTGGATATAGGCCAGCAACCTTCTTGATTGAGCTGGTGCAGGGAAGTACACTTCCATCGAGGGAAATCAAAAGAAACTCTGCAATGAGATAGAAAATAATGTACCAAGTGGGTATAAAATGCATTCATTTGGTTCTGACATTTTTTTTCTTGAAGTTCTGAAGAGAAAGTCATATGGAGATTATCTTTCTGTTTTATATATTGAAATACAGGAGCTTGGGGGCAGAATTGTAAATGATGCAGTTATGAGTTTACTCTGCACTCACAGGTATGTTCCCTTACCTTATTATATGGCTACTCCTAGGAATCAAATATTTAAGTTTACATTGCACTACATTTGATGACTTCAAGCCTTAGTTGTTTTAGATGGTGCTATACATCAGGTTTACAGTTCTTCTGGTAGTTTAAAGGAAAGGGAGAACATGCTCTCATGACTCTTGGCAAGACCTTAAAACTCTCTGGCACTCTCTTTTCCTGGAGGACAAGATGTATTCTGGTCATCTACAAGCGTATATTTTTCAGTGACTGCAATTTTTGGTGCTATCTGGAAAGCAAGGCTGCTTACTTTGATGGAGAGGGTTTCTGTCCTTCTTGACTTCAGGAGGAAAAAAAAGGAGAGCGCTTCAGTTCTCCTTTCCTCCTTAGCGTATACGCTATGTCATTATACAGTAAACATACTATTCCTGTTTGCTCCTGAAACACCTTTTCCTTTCAGTCTCTCATTGTTGTGGAGGTGTTTCTGGCACTACACGCTGCAGCATCTTTGTTCTGCAAACAACAGTGAACTAGAGGCAACGCTGGAGCCAGATTTCAAACCCTTCCCTGAAAAAAAGAAAGGGAAAACTTAACACTTGTAAGTTAGTGCTTGAGTCATGATCTAACGCACATCACAGGCTGACATTCTGTTTGTTTTCCTGTCATGCATCCTGACTTTGTCATGTTACCATGATCTGGCAGAGTAGAAATGAGTAAGTTGTGTATTGGGAGAGTTTTTGCTGTAGCACCTTGTATCCCACCAGGAATGTCTTCTTAGCACCTCTTTTTGTGATACTTCTGGTTTTTCTAAGTGTGTTGACCAGGTTTCTGGATTTCAGGGCATCACATCTCAGTCTGAGCTGGCCTTTGCTGCCTTGGGAAGTTAAAATGAGCTGTGCAGGGTGGTACACCATGGCAGGACAGCCACCGGGCAGGTGGTCCGGCTGAGCTTGGGAGTGCCTACTTATCTCTCACTGTGCTGTAGATTCAGACTGTGCCATGGAAAAGTCATTTTGTTTATTCAAAGGTGTTGCTCTTGCTGCCAAAATACATGTATTTCTGACTACGCTTTGGTTTTACTTGTGTTTATTCTGAATGTCAAAGAAACGTTGTGTGCAGCTGTGGCACAGGTTGGATTTCTTGCTGGGGGAAATGCTGTGTACCACAGAAACCAATGCCCGCTGCACTGCTGCAGAAGGGGGGTTTTGCCAGCAGAGAGGGGGTTATTTTGGGGAGAAAGAGCAATGAGCTACAGCCTCGAGTGCAGGTGCTGTCCCTGCTGTGGGTGGTCACTGCTGCTAGTCTGAACCTGACACAGGGTCTCCCGAGCTGTGTCCTACCCTGAGTGAAGATGTATGGCATCCTGCTGTCGGGATACATGGACAGTCACCTCCATCCCGGATGAACTTTACTGCAAAACACATGTGTCCATGACAGCCACAAAAGATGGGTGCTTGCGTGCACCTCCTGCGCTTCCTCTGCAGCCACGGTGTCAGGAGCTGGACGATGTCTTCGTGGCCTATTTATCACTGAAACTAAACCTAAGGAGTGAGAGGAAATTAATAAATGTTAATATATGCTAGTTTAATTGAGAAGCGCTGTTTTCATCAACTGCTGTTTGAAGAACAGACTTAAGTATGTTTGTAAGCTCAAACAAATGTTGGCTTTTTAAAGCTGTTGCACAAATACAAGGATCTTGCTGCCTTTGAAGAGGTTTTGAGCTGTGAACTGCTCAGAACTGAGAATCTATGGGTGAATAATGTGCCTGGGTGAATAATGTGCCTGGGATTCAGTAAAGCCTATTAAAGATAATATTTTTCTACTCAGTAATTTAAGCCAAGCTTAAGCCAAGTCTGCCTTCAAATCCTGAGTCATGCACTTTATTTTGTGGGTAGCTCCAGCACTGCAACACCCAGCCTTCTACTTTATTTGGAACAAGCGGAAGCAATTGCCATCTTATTGCTGTTTTCATGTGCATGGCTCTGTTTTACTTCAGACCTTGCAAAGGCTTCACCTCTGGTTTGAGGAGCACGAAGAGCCAGGCTTGTTCTGTGTGCTGCTGGAGGAGTTTGGACCTTCCTGCTGCTCTTCTCACTAGCCCCAACACTGAGAAGTCTTGAGGCAATAGCTATCACATGGGAGAATATGATCTCTGGAAGCAAAACTTTAAATTATATTTAAAAATATTTGAGAAAATTCCTGCTTTCCCAGGGAAACCATCTGAGACATCTTTGTGTCCTGAGGCTTAAGTGACATCTGCCTTAAAAACATTTTTTAAAAATTACTTTTAGGTGAAATCAAGGATGTTTCTGTAAATTAATTACACTTGAGAGGTAAAGTGCAACACAATTTAGAAGTTATAAACCAGAACAGCTTTTCAAGATTGGTGGAAAAGTCTGAAGGCTGCAGACTTGTTTTTAAATGTAGTCATGGTTACTTGGCTTCTGTCTTATAGAGAAGTTTGAGCCTAATCCACCAGGCAGGTAGGAAAGATAAGACCTATTAACTACAAGGAGCAGCTCGAAAACCCTGAACAAGCATGCTTTGGGAAGGAATGAATACTAATAAACATGACTTCAGGAGGTGAGTTCATATGCAGCAATATGCATGTCAAGCCTCACTGCCTCTTTCTCTGCATACAGCCCCAAAATAGGGTTGTTTCTTCAGAGACTTGGTGCTCAAGGTATGAGAATTAAAATGTCCTTGAGTTCAAAGTGAAATCCCTGCTTGAAAGCAAGATATGAGGGTCCTTGTGTTCTGGTTAATTAATTCTTCTGATTTCCTGTGGAAATGTCCCTTTCAGTATTTTGTCAGTAGCAAAATTAAAACGTGGCCCCTACTCAATAGCACGAACAATAAGCTCATTGTAATACGCCATATAGCACTACCCTTTCTTGAATATAACTACAGATTCTGATCTGTAATATTAGGCATAACGTGCTGATTATGCTGTCTGAGACCTTTGCAAACTAGTTTTCTCTAATTGAGATAAAACCTGGAAAAATGGACTGTCCTGTAGCTCTAATCTCCCAGGGAGAAGACACAAGCATCCCTTGTCACCATGCGAGGATGCTCGGGGCAACACGTATATTTGTGTAGCACCTTCCACCCTCCTCCCTGCCTTAAGCAGGGTTTATTTTAACCTATGTGGGGTTCAATAGCAAGCAAAAACCTTTTATGATTGAAGCACAGTATTGAGCCACCGCTGCTGGCTCTGTGTTTGGACTGACACAGGCTCTGTCTGCGCACAGACCGCTATTGATTTGGCCGTCACAGATGCCGATTCACAGGGAAGGGGCTGGCTAACAGCACCCGTGGCTGTGGATTGTGCGGCAGTGCCCGGGGTTGGTATCCTTCCCCTTGGGAAAAATGGGCCACTTCAAAGGCGTTTGTGTATCAAACCCCAGCTGAGGGGCAGGGAAACAGAAACCCAAGTATGGGCTGTTTTTTTGTTTTAAAAGTGTGCAAGAAGGGGGTTTTTGTGACTCTGGGTAGATTAATTTCACTTTTTTGTTTTCTCTCCCCCCCCTCCTCTTACTAGTGCATTTAGCTAAGTTAAATAAAAATGCAAGAAGCTTCTGGATGTGGTCACGCTGTGTCAGATATTTCAGGCAGCCCTGGTTGTGACCAAGAGTAGCTGTGAAAATCTAAACTGGGCAAAGCACCCTCTCTATGCAGAGACTAATGGCATGTCTTGAGGGTAGTCATTTTCAAGTAAATAATCCCATGTAGTTGTTTACTTTTATCACAAATAACATCAGGAAACCTTAGAAGATATATCATCCTCATTTCCTAGGTGCTTTGATATGCAGGATACGGAAAAACTAGCAGGTGGAGAAGCAATCGGATGTGTGTCTGTTACTTTTCAGGAACCATAGCTTTGCTTTGGTTACATATTTATGTGAAGGAAATATTCTGTATGCACAAAGCTCTTACGGCAAAAAAAGTCTTTATGAAAGAAGTGATCTTCTGAAGTTTGTAGAAAACCCAAAGCCACAGTGCTCAGGTACTAATTTTGGTGTAAGAAGAGGTAAATTGGAGGCTGGGGACAGTTTCTCTAAATGCATGGGGAGGGTCTCACTTCAGTGTCTGAGGATAATGGGGAACCAAGAGGATCTGCCATCTTAGGAAGATTTTGACCATGCTTCCACCAGTAGAAAAGATGCATAGGACCAGCTTGGGAAGGTGGGTTTGACATTGCTCGCCACTCGCAGCATTCAAAGCCAGAGGATAAGAGAGTAAGCACTGGTGTAAATTAAGCAAACAGGGTGGTGTGCACCTTGAACAAAACAGTGATTAAACTTTGGAAACTGGGAAGGGTTGTTCTCATCTAGGGCAGCTCAGAGAGCCTGTGTGGTCTCCTGGGCAGGGCTGGTGGTTAAAGAGGACATTTGGGAGCGAGGGAGGCAGCACTCTTGGGAGGGCTTTCAGGAAAGCAGAGCTATGCACAATATTTGGGAGGTTTGATAAAAAGAGAAGTGAATCTTAGGACTATAAAGCTTGACAACTACTAACAGCCGCCTGCCACAAGTGCTCTGCAGAGAGCCGTGATGGTTATTTTCCCACTTTGTTTTTTATTTGTTGTTCCAGAAGCAGGAAGGCAATGCCCAAAGTCTTAATGCAAAATAAAACTGAGTGGTTTTTGATTGCGTCGCACAGTCAAGTGGAAAAATGCGATAACTGGGACTCCAGTTTAAGGCAAGTATGAGCCAAAGAAAAGGGGAGCCTGGCTCCTGGTTGTATGGTGGAGCTGTCGGGGCTGCCTTCAGGAGGGGAGCTGAATGAGGTCTGCTCAGCAGCCTACAACAAGGAAAATCGATCAGAAAAAGTGGGGTTTTTTTGTAGACTATAGAGTGGCTGTGCTGTTTGGAATATGCCTTAAGTGTCCCAAATTCAGCTGCTTGTTAGGGTGGTGGGCTGAGTTGTATGTCCTTTACTCACAAAAATTGCTGGGGCTCATGTGAGACTAACTGTATGTCAGCGATATTATCTAGGTGAAGGAAAAATTGGCAGATCAAATACTACATTCTTTTAGAAATGTTGGTAGGAAAAACTTCCTGTATTTTTTTTCCCCTTCCTCCAGCACAGAATTAGTCAGGATGCTTGTGAAATAAAACTGAGTCACGGTGTTTACTCCCCATGAAGGGTAATGCTCTCTTCCCCCCTTCCCCGAGGTTATGTTTTTGTGAAGGCTGACGCGTGAGCATTGCTCGCTCCTTCGGCAGCTCATGGCCTCTGAGCGTGGGAATGTGCTGGCAGAAATGTCTGGGGGAGATGGAGTCTTCTCTTCCTTCCAGCGGCCGCCCATCGCCCCACTGCTGAGCCCACTGGCAGTGGAGTGGGGAAATAATGATGGAAAGAGAAACTACTGGCTGGGAGGGCTCTGGTTAGACTTTGAGTAACATGCTTTATTGCATGATTTTGGTATAGAAATAGGTAGAAACAGCAGGAGAAGCAATAGTCTCTTCCAAAAAGATAGAGATGTCTGTACCTGGGGCTGGGAAACCAGCTGTGCTCCAGGAGAGACTTCCCAGCAGGCAAGCCCAGCCCAGCGCAGCATGGTCACTGGCTCTGTGCTCTGCCTTGGCTTCTCTGAAGAGCGGGGGCACATCCCCTTTCGCCACACAGTACTGCTTTGAAGTCTAAAACCCTGCACAGATGCGAGAAATTATTTTTTTAAGTTGATAGGCACCAGCAACATCTGTTGAGTGGTGCTAAATCGGTGCTCAAAATGAGGGATGGCATCCGAACTAGGCCAAAAATAGGGTTTTTTTGTTGTGTTTTTTTTTTTTAAGGACTTCTTTGAAAGAGAATCATAGAACCATAGAATGGTTTGGGTTGGAAGGGACCTTAAAGCTCATCCAGTTCAAACCCCCCTGCCATCAGCAGGGACACCTTCCACTAGACCAGGTTGCTCAAAGCCTCATCCAACCTCCAGTATCTCATCTCAGTCTCACCTCTTCCGCCACCAGAAGTGCAGTTACCAAAAATGAAGGCAGAACAAGGGCACAGTGCTCCAGCAAGGGCTGGAGAGCTTTCAGAGCTGTAGTCTCAGAAATTTCTGGACTTACCAGCTCCCATGCGTGAGGGGCTTCCCACCACCATGGGTATTTTTACTTGAGGCATGTGCTCTCCTCTCAGCAATCTTCCATTTTTCCTCATGTTAAACTAGTACCATCCTGTCTGCAGCACGTCTTGCTCTCTCACATATTGTGCGGCGTTACTTTAGTCTATGGAGAAGTTCAAGGGAACAAGCGCCATATTTTTCATGAATTCTCCCTGAAAAAAAACTATCTTTTTTTTTTTTTTTTGGCAAGCTACCTGGTAGGGCTGCTGAATCCTATGCAGTGTCTGTGGGTGAGGCAGGTATTCCTCAGAGGTTGACATTTTTAGTGTCACCTCTACTCTGAGCACCCAAAAGCACAGAAAACCAATGAAGCCCAAACACATTATGCAACTGCTGACCTTGATCAGGTTCAAAATTATCTTAAACATTAAACAGTAGCAAGGGTGACTTTTATTGTGGGAAGTATTTTACTCTGCATTCAAGCGCGATTGCTGTAGTCTGGGGTCCAGGTTTGACTTTATTATGCTCTGAGTCTTTCAAGTTAATTTGTCAAAATGACATACAGCTCTGGGGGCAGCTCTGTGGTATATGATTGACTAAATAATACTCTGAATCTCTGAAAGGCTTTTAAAGTTCACTGCTTTCACACCAGGTGTATTTGTTGTTCTAATGCAGGTCACTTCCTCTCGTAGTCGCGCCATCCTCCAAGCAGAGTCTAATACAAACAGTTTCTAATGACATAAATTGGATTGCAGGGTTGAACAGCCATGTCTGAAAAGATTTTTTTCTTATCTAAATGCTATCAAGCCAGTTGTTTAATTTCCTTTTGACACACACATCCATTTTCAGATGCGATTAACAGATTAAATGGTGAATTTTGGTAAGAGGTTTGGAGGAAGCCATCGTTTTGTGGAGTAGCTGCAGGCATTGTCATATCTTTCTCACTTGATTTGAAATTCACTCATCACTTTCAGTGGAAAATGAAAAAACTTTTTAGACCTTTTAAGCATTACTCATGACACAGTAATTTTAATTGTTTTCAGTTCCTGGCTGCTAATGAAAGAGCATGAAATTTGAGTGTCCCATAATAAACATATTTGTATTTCAGAAGAATGCTGAAGAAGGGTTGATGAGATGTAGCCTGGGCAGCAGAGCGAGGAAGCCCACTTTTATTGTTCAGGTGCCCTATCCTCCACACTGTGTGGGCGCTTTTTGATCAAACACTGTTGGGCTGAGTTGTTTTTTTAGAGAAACACCTGTTTTTTGGAGCCAGACACCTTGTGGCAGTGCATCAGCTCTGATGGATTTCCAGTGGAACCGTGGTCCTTCCCCAGGACACAGCTGTCCCCGGGCCAAACCTTGTGCCCTGCCAGCCTGATAGGTGATGGATGCCTGGCAGCATAGCACCTGGAGCCAGCGCAAATGCTTTGAGTATCAGGACTTAGCTCTGGCTTTAACAGATAACACTGACATCATTTCAGGAGGGGGCTCAGTTCTGCTTTTTTTTTTTTTTTCCCAGGGTACATCAGCATTTCTAGTTCATTAAATTCCAAAATAGGACTTTAGGCAGAAATTCCAGTTTTTGACAAGTTATTTGTCTTTACATCTAAGAAAAGACAAGTTTCTTATTGCATTAGAGAATCTGGCAGGAGTTTATTCTCCTTCCCCAGTGGTCTGTGGTTGTTACTGTACTTCACTAAGTGGTGATATAGTTGTACACAGGGATTTCTTCCTTCCAAAACCTACTTTCTAATCTTTTTCTAGAAGCCTGCCTCAAAAGCGAATAGTTATCTCACAAATATGCCAAGGGGTAGGTAAGGACTGAAGGGAGTAGAAAGTCAGAGAAGAGGCGTCTCAGGAGCAAAGCAGATTAGATTGTGGGGAAGAAGTGGAGAACAGGCTCTAAGGTGTGGAGGAGAAGTGGGGTTGCCTGAACCACGATTTCCTTTTTGCTCTGAAGCAAAATTCACAGCCCGGTGTGGATCACGTTGTGTGTTATGTGCTTTACTAGCCGACAAGGCGCCGCAAGCAGTGGCCGCGTGCTGCCGAAGGTTGACATGGCTTGATGACTGGGTGAACTAGCTGTATTGCTGTAACAATTTCTATTTCAGAAAAGATAATGAAGCGTTTGTGAAGGGTTGAGAACAAGGTTGAGAGGAGAAGCTGTTCACGCCAGGCGATATGCTGAGCAATAAAGGAGCTTGGGGTATGGTGACATGCTGCTTTCCAACTTACCCAGAGCCGAAATGAGGTGCTGAGAGTGCTTGGCACTAGGACATGATCATTGCAGTTCGGAGGTCTGTGATCATATATAAGGTAACTTGGAAGTGAGACAAGGTGATGAGATATCATCCCTGCCCGAGTGAATACGTCCCATGTTTTGTATCCTCGGCACGCATACAGAGCCAGAATTGCTATCACTTGCAAACAAATATGCATACTATGAGCAACAGAAAAATGTAAGCTCAGTAAGAATTGTCGGAGTAGCTCTTGAAGACCGTGCATGGAGATTAAGCTGGCTCTAGCTGACATTAATAGGAGGGGTGTGGTAATTCTTTTCATCCCTTCTCCTAATTGCAGATGCTTTTTGAGATATCTTGCTGAAGATTTTTGCAACCCTCCTGAGGGTGACATCTGCTCCTGGTAGGAGGCTCCAAAATTGTAGGTTTCCTTTCCTGCAACTGTGCAGTCTGTGAAATCTGCTAAATCTTGCTTGCTTAGTTGAAAATGGGAGGTTTTAATTCAGCGACTACAGCCCGTGTGGGGTTGCTGATGTAATCGAAGGAGCCATACATTGTGCCAATCATACAGATGTCTCTGACCACTTTTCAAGCAAACTTTTCAATGTCTGTGCCTGCCCTCAGTCTAAAAGTCAGTGCCCTGTGACATGCTCCGCTCAGGCTCCTTTGGCATTTGCACTGCCTCTAACTGCTGTAGTAGATTAGAGCGTATGCTACTCAACCAGGGAGCAGGGCTAATCTGACAGTAAATGTGTATTTTAAGTGTAGCTGTTGCATTGCATTAATGTTGTTTATCTTGCGATGGGAGCCCTGCATTGGCACATGACATGAGCAATATTAATGATGTGTGAAAGGCAAGGCTTTTGAAGGGGCCATACTGGTGCAAAGTCGAGTGTGGTATAATTAGAGCAGTATCTGGTCTGCTGATAAAATAAAGGCAGCTAATTGGCAGCATTTTCATGTTTTTAGTCTCCCTTACTCATCAAAGACTTCACTCAGCTTGGTGAATGTATCCCTTTCAGGATAAGGTAAATCGTGTGAAAGCATTTGAAAGATGATTTTTCATTTATTCTCAAGAGAATTGGGGAAGTTAAAACAACCATGTACGTTCCCATTATTTTTCTGGCATATTTGCCCACTGGAGCAGTTTCTAAGATGCAGAAGCAGTAGGTAATGTAATTGTATAAATAGAAAAATCTGCAAACTATCAAAATACAGATGCAGAAGTTGAATCACCGAGGGAGGAGGATAAGCTGAGCAGTGGTTGTGGGGACTCCAGGGGATCAGTGTCGTGAATTACTCACACTGAGATGAGCCAGTGGGCAATTTGGCATCGCAGGACACCGAAGGGCTGGGAGTTGCGGTGCCAGATCAGGGGAGTGATGCTGAGATGCAGCAATGGCCACCTCCCGCTGACACCCTATAGGCAGGCTTGACCTCTGGCTTTCGAGAGAAAGTAACGTATGGCACACCACCGTGGAGAAGCTGCCAAGCTGCAGCAACGACAGGTGCAGATAAAGAGGCTGAGTGAATGAAGCCTCTGATTTTTTTTTTTTTAATGAAGAAACCATGCAGCGTGTTGAACAAAGCCAGCTTCTTCCTACGTACAAGGCCCATTAGGAACTTTTCAGCCATCATTTATTTAGACAGGAAGTATATTCTCCTTTTACAGTAATTTATTGGCCGATTTATAAAGGTTGCTAGTTAAATTTGTTGGAGTGTTAGGACTGAAAAATGGAGATGAGGTAGCAGATAACTGCAAAGCCAGCCCTCCTCACATGAACCATGTGAGGTACTCCGTACTGCTTTCCAAACAGGAACGTTAATAACAGTCACGTATTTCTGCTTGTTTTTTCTTTCAGCTTATTGGAAGCCATGAGGTTCCTGTGCCACTCCACATACTCTTATGAAATTCCTGAATCCTCTGCTGGTTAATCAAAATTTTGAAGTCGGTTAATGTTGTAATTGGGGGGATTCATAAGCTTGGGCTTGAAATCTGTTTAGAGGCATAAACTTAGTAGGCTAAGGAAATAATGATTATATAGAAGAGTACTGTTATGTGCATCTCCATGGGTTTGTAAAGTCAGTCTGTTTCTATGGAAATAACCTGGCTTTGTTAGCATCTTCCTCAAAGATTGATGCCAAGGATCTGTTATTTATTAGATATTTTCATTAAAAAAAAAAAAATTAGAATGTAGGATTTTTGCCAGCCTGTATCACATGTAAGTCTGTTAAATCCCCTGTATACCTTCTGTCTCTCAGAGGCAGAATACTAGAGGCTTGGAGGAAAGTGTTAAACCTGTGAAGCTGACGTATAAGATAATATGGCCACAGGCTTCACCCTGATCTCTAATAGCAAGAGACCACTTTTGCCACCAAAGGTTTACAGTTTAATATCACTTCCAAGATGTGCTGTCATTAACAATGACTCTGGAACTAAATCCTGTGTCTCGTTTTATCTTCAGGACACTTTGAGGGCTTACAGTGTTTATAGGCTGGAAACCAGAAGTTTCATGGCATCGCAGAGATGGCAGTTACTTTGGTGCGTTGATTCACATGCTCTGTCAGCTGTAGTGAGACAAGGCAGACGTCCTTCCCTTCTACCACGCTGTCACTGTGTGCTAGAAACACTCAAACAACTGAATAGAGACCACTCAGGATAAGTAAACATGGGGAAAATTAAATTACACTACTTTTAGTAGATACTACTTAATTTGAGGGATGCAGAGTTTCTCTCAGCTCTCAATATTATGTAATGGTGCTGAGAAAACTGATGTTGTTGACTCTTTGGGTTGTGTTTTAGACCTTGTTCTGTGATCTTGGCAGGGAATCGCCTTCATAAGGCCTACGTTATACCTGTTGGAAACTCTGCTGACCCACTGGATATGTCAAAGAAAATAAAAAAGGTCTTAGGGTATTATGGAGCCGTATTTTCTGTCTCTGTGGAGCCCACATTATAAATATCCCATCCCTGTTCAATCTCTTTGATTGCAAGAACAGTAAGAGCAAGGATCAAGTAATTTGGGAGGGGCGAGAGGCTGGGGACCAGGATTGAAACTGAAAGGACAACTTGATAGGAGGCAAAAGAGGGGCAAAAGCGTAACTGACTTTAAAGTGGAGCTTAGCCCCCAGCCCACTGTGGATTGGGGACTTTGCTCATGGGAGGCGGCAGCCACAGCTGATGGCTCCTCTCTCTCTTCCTCTCCCATGGAGAAGCAGCGCTAGTGTGGTCTGTAATTCTGGGTCTAAGTAAAAATTAAAGTTCAGGCTGCCCTTGTAGTCCTAACACAACTGAATAGGAGGGGCTGAAAAACAGACGCTGGGTAGAGCTGAATGAAAATTTTGCATGTGGGTGTGGAGTTCGTCAGTGTTTGGTAACAATAACAGACTGGAAAATAAAAATAACCGACTTGTGTAAGCTAGCACCTGTGACAACTATAATTTGCTCTGGGCATGAGATGATCACCATATAACAGGCCTGAACTCCAGTTTCTAATTTTGTAATTCCTAAGCAATTGTAACTGTCAAGTGAGCTCAACTATCGTATAAACCCTTGCAACATGGCTGGCAAAGGTAGCTTGATGGTGCCAATGGATGCTGGAAGAGCAAAGGATGTGTATATTTATACACACACATATATAAGATATAGATATACATATATTAATTTACACATATTTGTATCTACATCTACATAAACATGCATATATATGTATGCATACTTATGTGTATCTGTATTGTTGTTTGGTGAACAGCATCTTTGATATGTTTCTGAGCATAAGGACTAAAATGTCCACTCCAGCAGGTATCTACTTGGAGAGACTTAATATACAGAGGCTGTAAATTACATAAAAAGTGTTTGTTGTTAAACTGTGATGTTAAAATGTGATAAACTTAGCTACAGGGAAGCAGCTGGTGCTTTTTATTGCCTATGAATTCCTTTGTGTTTCCCTAAATCTCTAGCCAGACAATGGCACATTTATAATTTTAAAAATTAAATGTGGAGTAGAAAGAGTCATGTTGGGTTTGGGATGTGAGGCGCTGCAGTGGCATTGCTTCTAGGTCATACAGCTGGTTATCCATCCACTGAAAGCCTTTCTCCTGCTTTTTATTCTCTGTTTGAATGTCTCTATTTCCCTGGCAGAGAACGGTGTAAATGAGTGACACTAGCAGAGCAGCTCAGCACCTTCAAGAAAAATGGATAAGCCTGGAAGGGGAGATGCCCATTAGAAAATATTAGTGATTCCTTTTCCTGGACCAGTGGTGGCCACAGCCACTTGCGCTCAGTAGTTGCTAGAACTGACCATTGCTGCGAGCCTTCTGCAAAGTCTCCTGTTGGAGTTTGGGACTGCTCATATAAATAGGCAGAAAACTTCCTTCAGTCCAGAAACAGACATTTTGGTTCAGCAACATAACTAACCAAATTCCATCCAGTTTGTTACTGAACTCATTATGTCTTATTTGAATTTGTATATTTAAAGTCAGTGTATTTTCTCTTTGCATTTTCAGTAAGCCACAGATTTTTTCAGTATCTACATATGACAGCCTGGTAGAAGCCCTTGTTTGTGCCTCTTAAACAGAAAAAAGACTTATTTCCAGAGACATTGAAATATTTCCCAATAATTAAAATGCGATCTAACAAATGCAGTGTTGTTACAGGCAGAGGGGTGAGGTGTAAGCCAAGTGGTTGCCCAGACCATGAAGGGACCTGGGAACTGGCCCTGCACCCCTTGAGACAGGAGCTGATGCTGCAACCATGCTTACATTTCTCCCTCCCTCAGAGCTGTAGGACAACAGCATGAGCTGAATTTTTTCCACTAAAATAATCAGAAGTTAAATGGCTTATAACATTATCATTTAGAATGCTACCAGTAACTTGGAGTGGATGTGCCTGTGTTAACGCTGCGTTGGCTTACGCTGCTGCCTGTAGGTCTAAGAAAGATGTCGTACTCCAAACAGTGCAATAGCTGTCTCATCTCTGTGCTTTGGTCCTTCTTGTATTTCTGCTGTAATAATGATAATATACTATGGACAGTCACTCTCCAGTTTGTTACTACAATTTTTGCTTTTATTGGGAGGTGGAGAGCTGACTAGCACAAATATATATTTGATGCAAACCTCCTGGAGTTAGACTGAGGAAACTGCAGTGTTTTCATGAAGAGATACAAGGCTATTGTGAGGAAAGGCAATGTGTTGGTTATGTGTGTCTGAAACCCACTCTAAAATTAATATTTAATGGTACATCTTCAGTACGCTGCTAGCAACGTCTAGAAAAGGCTTTGTTTATTCCAAATTCAAGATGTGTGGATATGACCTACGGACTTCCTAATGCCTCTTCAAAAACAAGTAAGAGGCCTGCATTGTTGTCTATAAAGTGCTACGTGTGGGTAGGGTTTGCCTGGTATTTTTGCAGTGGATGGCTGTTGTGGGGCTAGAAAATCAAGCTAAAGCAGGGCTGAGCAGACAGACTGCTCTGACTTATCCTGAGTAGTTGATGGGATGTAGTCTCCAAGCCAAGCTACCTTTTGCAGCCAGTTCAGCTTTCTCATGTAAGGGAAGAGGCTGGAGAGACAGTGTTTTTGTCAGAGGGGTGATGTGCTCTTTAGGAGGACTGGTATTCAAATCCACCTGCAGCAGGGCAGAGCCCTGGTCTCAGCTGGGGCCAATTGCTTTAATTGCTGGTGGGGCTGGAGAGCACATGACTCAGCCCAGTTGTACCAGGAGGTCTTAATTCTCGGGTTGGGAGCTGCCTAGGAAATGTTCCTTAAAAGCATGGAAAGACTTCACTAGCTTCCTCTGCACTTTGAAGTAAAGAAAAGTGTCCTGGAAAGCAGGAAAGGGTGAAATGGGAAGCAAACTTGCTTGAACTGGAGGTAAGTCCCAGCAGCTATGGAGCAAAGAGCTCTATGGGCAAGTGGGGGATAGTTGCAAACCTGAGGAAGAGTTGGTTTCTTTTTTTAACTTGCACTATTTGTGTTTCATGGCATGGTTACAGAAAATACCTGTGCTCTGGAGTGCAACTCATGGGTGATGAAACTGGGGGGCAGTGGTTGAAATGAAAGCAGAACTTAAGGAATCCTGTTTCTAGCTTTGGTATCTATTGGCAGTTAAATGGAAAACAAAACTCAGCAAATCAAAACAACTTCTCTCAAAGCAGATATTTGTTTTCAAGTGACTTAATGAACAGGTTTTTCTCTCCTTATGAACTGGCCCCTGCAGTAAACTTCTCTGAGATCCCTCATTGGCACTTGGTTTGAAGTCTCAAGGCTCAAGTTATTTTTTTCTGCAGTAAGGAATGGCAGGCAGTGCACTAACCTTCAGAATGTATGAGTAACACCAGTTCTTTGTCAGACAGCAGTATAGCTGAAACACCTTGGCCAGACTACTTGAAGTCAGAGTGCAGACAAAATGCGGCTCATCACAACTCAAGTTTTATAGGTGTGTAAAGAGAATGGAGCTCTATCTGATGGGTTTTAAGGGCTGGTGGAGTGAGTTACTGACACATTGTCGAGGTACTACAAAGCCAAGTCTGGAAAGTATTTCTGGAAGGGGTGAGTCTGTAGTGAAATATATTTGAATTTTGACCAGCTGTGTAAGAACATGTGCTCAGCTGTACATAGGGAAGTGTGATATAGAAAAGGTCATTCTGAAAGATGTTCTTAAGGAGAATGAATGAGGTTTTGGCTGGGAAATTGAGGGTTTCCATATTATGAGATAGTGATCGCTTTTTTCTTTGAACAAAACTGAGGCTGTGGTGATAAAAGTGCATTTATATGTGGAAAAATCTGGGATATCACCTGATACGGAGCAGCTCTTGCAACAGTTACGTTTTCCCATCCGTAAAATTCATCACACCCTGCCTTAGAGTGCTAGGTTGCCATTTTTGTTCTTGCTCTGAGAGGACAGTTCTGGGATTCCTGGGATGTTAAGAAACCCTTATTTCCAACCTGAGTTTACTCTGCCTACATTACTCTTGTTTGTTCTCGTGCCAGCATTGTATTAAACAAGTTTGGTTGTTTTGAGGGTTTTTTTTGTCTTGGTTTGGTTTGGGGTTTTTTTTTTTTGCTTTGTGGAAATATATTCTGTCTCCTTGGTAATGTATATGTAGTAAGCAACGAAATGCCCTCTTACCCTTTATTCTCTGAGGCTATAAACAGGCTCAGTTTCCGAGTCTCCCCTCTGGAAGTGGGGTCCCTGGTTGCACTGCATGCCTGTCTCTCAGCCTCTTTCTCTTTGAAATAATCTTTATGGAGGAAGTTCCTGTGACTTTCTCACCAGGCAGTAAAACAGATCTTTCTCCATCTCTGAAGAGACCCTGCTTGTGATACCTCCTGGCTGCCTCGTACTATATTTGTGAAAAATCGTGTTCTCTTCACTTCTTCCTTGCAATTTTGTCTTTGTTTTCTCAGCGTGGTGCAGAGAATTTACTCCTCAGTTCAGTTTCTGGATAGTTTGGGGGTTTTTTACTACTTTTTGGTGCCACAGATATATTTTTATTATGATAAATCCACATAAAAGTACCTGCATGTCTCAAATTGTCCACATGGCCTCTTTGCTATTATATCTTGATTGCTGCTGTTCGAGCTCCAGCATCATACTCAGCTCCTTCTGTAGTCTTCATACCATTTTGATACCAGTCTGCAAGGTATGCTTCATTCCTGACAGAAATTTACTCAGTGTGCATTCTATAGATCCTGTATCCTTTCATGTCTGTTCTAATTCTCAAATGTTTTCTCAATGCTGTCACCCTTTTTTTCCCTGTAGTACTTGCTTGTCTTCAGAGAGAATTTCAACAAAATCCTCAAATCTCTTTCCTCTACCAAGTGTCCTGTTTTGCTCTCTGAAAAATCCCAAATTTCTTGGGTTTAAACCCTTTTTTTCTTGCCCTTCTGTTCCACCACTTCAGTTTATCTCTATGCTATCTCAGAGCTCGAAGGCAGGAGGATACCTTCATTTATTACAGCTCTGCCACTCTTGCTGTATAGCCACCACCTCAATACACCAGCAGTCTACAACCAGACACCACAGTCTTCCAGCAGCAAATAAAGCCAACCATACAGCTAATGTTCATCCACGCCACAGGAATACAAAATGGGAAAGGAACAAGTCCCAAGCAAACTCCCTTAGTGTTTTTGTTGTTGTTGTTCTCTGCTTTTCAACTTCTCAGCAGGGATATTGGCTTTTTTCATTCCTGCCTGAACGCCAACAAAACCACATTGGTAGTTTCAGTTCTCTGTTTGAGAGCAAACCTCTCTGTGCTTGAGAGGAGCCCTAGAAATCTTAGCAGGTAACATCCTCAAGACATATAGCTATATGTCTGAGTTAATTTCAAAGTGTCTTCCATAATCCAGATAATAATCTGCTGTTCACAATTAGATGTAGTTCCAATTTCTTGAATGCCCAAGCAATCATTTTCTTTGGTAATTGAGTTCCCCATAGAATTCCACTATTTTGATCTCCTGCTCAGAAAACTAAGCATATTAATTTGAAAAGCTGCATGAATGCCTGGCCAGGATAATGGCAGCAGAATAATTGCAAGGAAATCTCTTACAACAGGCTTATTTTCATCTAATAAAGCTTCTCCTGATGCTTGTGCTGCATGCCATGAATATGATACAAGCTCTAAAGCGTGTATGTGTGTGTTTGTATGTGCAACTCAGTTGAATTTGAACGTTCCAAGATCTCTTCCTTATATTTTTCATAAGTGTTTAAAGATCTATTTTTTTAAACATTTACCATTCTATCTCTTCGTGATGAATTTTGGGTGAGAATGGAAAGGGGACTGGGAAGAAAAGTGACACCTTCTGCCTGCAGGATTTATGCATGTGTAGTATGCATTTACACATTGGAATAAAAGTTGTGTTTCAGTCTCCAGGTAAACTTGAGGTTGTCTTCTATGATGTGTAGGGCAAACACTTAGTAGGGGACCAGAAGCCTTTAGGAAGAGCTTACAGCTTGGCAAAGCAACAAAGGAGAGGAGAAGACAGGTACAGAGGGCCAAAGCCCCATGTCACACAGCAGGCTGGTGGCAGAGCTCCAGCTGTCTGGGTCAGTGTTATTGGTGTTTGAAAACAATGAGTATAAACCTTGATCCATCATGTCAACAAAAATACTGTCTGGTTTACGGTAAGAGTCTGGTTTAACTAGGTAATTTAGTTTTAGTTCAGCAGTTTAGGATGATATCAAATACCCTTTTTTCTTCTAGGGAGGTTGCCTACAAGGAATATCTGTGTACATTCGGACCAAGTAGCAGATGCCATTATCATGTGAGATATCCCTAGAGAATGGTCTTCAAACCTTGTGTGCTACCTTTTTAATTAGTGCTCTTGAGCTGTGGACCTGCGGTTGGTGAGCCATGGGCCTGCTGCGTTTCACATTGCTGGAATTACTCTCCCTTTTTAAATTTTTTTGGGTTATTGTTCCTCTGTTGTTTCACCTACTGGAGTATTCTGTGAATCGGATGCTTAAATAACAGAAGATGTGAAGTGAGGTAACTAGTGGGTGTCCCTGATAGGGAGATGGAGTTGGTGCTTGTCTTACATTTCTAGATAAGATTTTTTTTGTTGTTGTTGTTTGGGTGGTTTTTTTCTCATAACAAGGTCAAGTGGTGTAGCCTTGCATTTTCAGAAGAGCTGGGTGGCCAACTTCCATTGAAGTTGACCGGATTAAATGAATCTATATCTCTTGAGATCCCAAATGCATTTTGGGCCCATTTTCCTTTCATGTATGTTTTGTCGTTTGATGGACTTAATGAGACCCAAGGATGCAATAGAAGTCAAATTACTTGACTCAACATAAGAGAAAAGACATCAGAAATATGGCCCACAGTGGAGCCAATGGACTCTAGGGATGCGGAGCTAGTTATGAATGAAAGATCTGTCCTTTTCGGACTTGCCACCTTCCATAAAAGATAGCACAGTCTATAGATGAATGCCTCCATGAATATTTGGTGTATGTCAACAGTTCTGTAGCACAGTCGTGTTAGCTTTATTTACAAGTAGCTGCTGTGGAGGTTTTGCACAGTAATCCAGTAACTGGAGCATTTCATACAGAACGTTTACTTCCTGGCACTCAGATGAGTGATGTTTCAGATGTCAGAATTTCAAAGGAAAACCACACATGCAAACCCTGTTCAGGATTTCTCCTTTCCTCTGCCACTTACATTGATCACCTTCAACTAATCTAGAAAAAAGTCTTATTTTCATAGTAAAAATGTTAAGCAGCACCAGAGAAAGATCTTCCTTGCCGCTCTCCCTGGCACCTAGGGTATGGGCAAGCAGATCCCTGGACTGACCAGAGATCTATAGACTATTTTAGTTGGAAAGGACCTACAATGGTCATCTAGTTAACTGCCTGACCACTTCAGGGCTGACCAAAAGTTAAAGCATGTTATTAAGGGTATTACTGTTTCTCCATGGAAAATGCTGTCTAATTCCTAGGATGGAAGAGGTAGGATTTGGGTCCCTACTTCTGGAGTCTGTGCATAAAGAGTAACAGCAGCTTGCTCAGTAAAACAAAACAGCTTTCTTCAGATGCCTTGATGTTTGCCTTTGTTCTTGCTGTGGTACTTTACTCAGACAGTGATGCACATTCACTGTGAGCTATGTTTGTAGTGACCTAGAGACTGGTTGCGTGTGTTTGCTGATAATGTGGGATTTTGCACAGCAATAAAGCAAATGGAGATGTCAGGCTGTGTAGCTGAAAGGGGTCAATTTTCCCCCAGGAAATGCTGGAGTAGGAGATCTCTGTTACAATCTCGGGTACAAATTTGACTATGCAATGGCAGGTATATGCCTCTATACCTAATGCTGTTGCCTGATACTCCCATCTAGGTACCATGGTGTACTGAACTGCAGCAGGACCAGAGGCTGAAATCGGAGGACAAATAATCTTTGTCAGATATGAATAAATAAAACCAAGAAAAACACAGTGTACATAACTAGCCACAACTTTGCTATGACATTTCTACTTGCTGGGTTGGCTTAATGTCATGTAATGATGAGAGGCTGAATATTGAGGCAATTTTTGTCTGCTTCTATCAGTGAAGTGACTTGCAGTTTCTGCATTGCCTCCCTTCTGCCAGTTGTAAATGTCCTTACCAAAATCACATTTATTATATATGCAATAAACAATCCATCCCTGCCGTTCATATTTATTTTCTGTTCCCTGCTTCAGTTTATTGGATGGTAGAACAAGCTCTCTATGTCTGCGTGTCTGTGCAGGTATGTGTATAGATGTGGAATCATAAATATTTAGCTAATATCTAAGGTAGCATTTTAGGTAAAGCAGAGGGTAAGCTGCAAAAGTCAAGCTGCTGTTTTTGCCAGTGGGTTTTCTATAGTTCTCTCTGTCAGCAGTGCTGATGGGTTTTTTGGTACATTCCATGTCTCTTCCCTGTTGGTATATATGATCCAGTGCTAGCAATCTTTACAAACTGGTTTTCTGGGAGGATTTACAGGGGTTTTTTTAGTGGAATCTTTATTTTTTTGGACAGTAGCATCACTTTCCTTGCAGAAGTCTTTGAAGGTGACGGTGATCTTGAGGTCCCTCCTGTTTTCTTGTGCCCTCTCCCCCGTGCTGGCCCAGCTTGGGAAGGGGGCACGCAGCTGAAACACACCCAGAGACCTTCCCCTCCCGACAGTGCGAGACATCTGAGGCAGCTGGCTCTGCTCCTTCCTCACAGTCACCTTCCTCCTTCCGCAGGAGACATCTGGGCTGCTTGGCTGCTCTCTGCACTGGCTGCTGACCTGACTCCCCACCACCAACCCCTTGCCCACAGCAGCACCCCGCAGCTTCCCTCCCTCTTAACTCCTTGGTCACTACTTTTATAGGAATTAACCTTTTGGATGGTTTAATTCTGTTTCTGCGAGGATTGCAATAATGCACACACCTGCACAACATGAATCTACTTGTATGTGTGTTTTTTTGACCCAGGTTGGTGGATAAGCGTTTTAAGACTGGCAGTAGTGGTCTCAAATCAAAACCCATGTGCAGAGCAGTTCTCTTGAGTGTAGCCCTCATGTTGAAATGGGAGTTGGCATCCTATTTGGAGAAACTGCCTTTGATTTTATGTGATGGATTCCTGTGACTCTGTCCCCAGGTTAACAGAGGAACGAAAGGTTTGCACATTCTGGATTTGTAGACTCAGAGGTCGTGATAGGTTAAGAAAACTTTACATTCTTTCCATCCTGTCAGTAATGTATTGACCCCCAGAGAGTAGATGAACTGTGTCCTTAGGGCTGGAAGCAGCATTCTTTAAAAGAAAAAACCCTCTGTCTTCTTCTTAGAAGCTAAACAAAGTATGTCATGTAGGAAGGGGCATGACTTGGGGGGAATGACAAACAAATTACATGTGCTGAAATAAAGGGACTAACAAGATGAATCGGGCCAGCTGTGAGAGTTCCTTGATGTTGTCTATGGTTGTGTCAGACCTCTGCATAAAACACTTGAACTTAGTGATGGACTGATGGACTGTGGAGTTCAACTGAGTGTTTGGTTTGGTGGTTTTTTGTTTGTGGTTTGGTTTTTTTTTTGTTTGTTTGTTTGCTTTTGTTTTTTTAAAGACACTGGTGTGGCTTTTATAACAAATGCCAGAAACTGCATATGTACCCTACACAAACAGAATATATTTGTTAATGTATTTTGGCATTCAGAAGTAATCTGTGTCAGGTATTGAATATCTGCTTTCCGCTCCACTGGCAAGTCCAAGGAAATGGCAGGACATTGGAGAAGCACTGATTTCTAGTGTATGTCATTAGAAGTGCATTATAAAGCTAGGCACAAGGTTTTTCTTAATCCACCTTTTCATATCCTTTAGAGAAGAGAGAGATGAGTGTTATCAAATCACCAAATGCCTCTTCTGTTCAAAGCTCCTGCATCTGAATGCAGGACTGCCTGGGCATAGCTGTTCTTCTAAACTCAGACTGGTGATCAAAAGCAAATTGAGCCACCATCCTTCCAGCCATCTGCCGAGTTTGGCATCTGCTGGGATGAAGGATGGCCATCGAGACATATCTTCCCTTACTTCTTGTATGACAGGGAATGTGATCTAGCTCTCTAAAGACAGGTAGATGTTGATTTAGCTGACTGTTCACTTTCTGTAGTCTAACGGTAAGCACTATAAGTGTGATGGAAAGAAATGCAGCAGTAAAACTGAAGGACAGAGTGGGGTGGAGGTTGGAAAGAGGTGTTCATTACTCTTAAAAATTCTCTTGTTTTGCCTTGACTAAATGGACTTTGGTGGGCTAAATCTTACAGGATTTAAGAAGATAAATCCTGGAAGCTGCATTCTTCCTCACAGTGCTGCCTGGAGTGAAGTGCACAAACTTAACCCTGTTGCTCAGTTACCTGAGGCAACTCGGGTGGTTTTGAAATTGGGTTAATTTCAGATGTTTTAAGTTTTTCCATTTCCTTCCTTGTGTTTTACAAGCTGTTCCTTAGAAGCCTGATGCTTTCAGTCATGTCTTGCTTGATGTGGAGTTTTGTGTATTCATTTTTTTCCAGTTTGACGGGATATAGTACGTCATTTCTGCCAGCATTTGTCTGCTGCACCTAAGACAAACTAGCATTCATATCGGAGTTGCCTTCTCCCTGTGGCAAGTACCTGGAATCAGTGAGATCCTGTATTGACAAGACTTAGCTGTGGTGTGTCAATACTGACAATAAAAAGACAATGCATATATGTGTGTGTATAAGCACACACTTAATGTATGTATATATATATATCTAGGATAAATTAAATGATTATTTAAAATAAACCCAACCAAACACACAACAAAACAAACCCCACAAAACAAGAACCAAACCAATACTGCAGGTCATGTGCCTTGCAAGGGATCTAGGCAGCTCTAATTATAAAGAGACAGTAAGCTGTCCCTAATTAGACTTGTGGCCAGATGACATGGTAACCTTAAGTTTTAATACTCTCTGACTCTGTAGATCTGCAGCAGTTGTAATTCTGAGTGTCTGCAAAGACAGGGCTTTTGTCTCAGTATATAAAGTTAGAGCTAGGAATTTCTGGAATGCCATAGTTAAAGAAAAGGCATATTCAAGCTGTTAGTAGCTTGAAAAATAATAATGCCTGGAGCTATATAACCTGTTAAACATCAGCATCCGCTTTCAAACCAAAAAGAAAAATATCCTTGTCTTCTTTAGAGAGAGGCCAAGCTGGAATGCTGAATGAAAAATTTATATTTTTTTTTTTTAGTATTTTTAAAAATAAACCAGCTGGACCCAAATTCTTTCCTGATACTTAAAAATTTTCCTATTTTTGTAAGGATAAGCTAGTTGCTCAGTTCCTGTCCATCAGCTGACACTACACACTCCAAGCAGGCAATTTCTTTCAGTGCTTTATTGACAAACCACTTTTATCCAAATGCCAGGGGCAGTGTGGGTGCAATTCTGAGAGAGAGTGATGGGGAACTTGCTCATAATCACTGGGGACTCCAAGGTAAATTCGCCTGAAAGCTTGTTTTGTCGTGAGTGAGAGTTACCATGCAGCTTGTGTACACCAAGTAGGAGAAATCTAATGATAAAAGAAAAAGCGTGAAGTGGGAATTGAAATAAGTATTTATTTGCTGCAAATATGCAATCAGTGAATCTGGTGAAAGGGCGGCTTTGGGGAGCTTGGATGTTTGTCACAGCAGAAGGCCAGCCAACTGATTTCCATCAAGAGAGGTGGTGTTTGTACCCGAGTCATGTTTTCCTCAGAAGTTGAGGCACGACGAAAGTTATTTAAGTGCAGTAGTTTGCTGTGTAAGGCTATGAGTACAGTGTTTATCAACAGCTTCTGCTTATTTAAAAAATAGTCATGACAAGAAAAATAGAAATTCAAGACCTGAACTAGAGAAGTGGGATAATAAAATATACATAGAGGCCTCAGGGGACCTTGCATCTCTTACAGAAGCTGAGTTCAGCTGGTTTGCGCATGTTCAGAGTTAATTCAGTTTGTGACTAGCTAGTGTACCTGACTGGTGCTACGTTAGCTGGGTTAAATGCTCTTTCCCAGTGCTGGACCTAGTAAGTACAGACCTGAGCTCAATTCGACTTCAGGACACAGAGCTGAGGTGGGCTTAGCCAGAGGCTCCCTGCTTTTGCACCAGCTGCAGGTTGGAAAAGCCTTGGGGTTGGTCTTTCTTACTTTTATGAAGGTTGTATCTTGCAAGCGTGGGCTGTACGAGTGCCAGGTACTACGGATTGGCCTCTCCTGTATTAGTCACATGGAGAAAGGGCATTTGGGTTGGTCTTATGCTGCCCCAATATCTGTTAAAATGTCCTTCACTGATGAATATTTATAACTGCAGTGATGATGGATAATACGGAGTCTTTCCTTGTAAGATCAGCTTTGCAACGGATGTAGAGTCATGTGTTTGCACTGCAGTATTTTGTGCATGTGTGTGTGTCTTCCAGAGGGCTTGTGTAGCTGTTTTTGCAAACAACTGCAAAAATATAGCAAAAGACTTTTTAAAAACAAACTGGTAGTGAATTTGGACAGTAGAAAATGGGATCTCAGAGATGGGACACAGCCTCTTCCAGAAAAGTGTATTTCTTGGATAAATTTCATAACCCTAACTGAAGCCACGCAAAATAACTAGACACTGAAAATCTAAATCTTGTTATTAATCTTGAAACTTGTGAAACATAATCATCTGATTGAGAATTATTGTCTCTTAATGACTCCATCTAAGACTACATTGTTAGCTGAGTAGTCTCATTTTTCCTAGATGTTTAAACTTTAATCCACTATAAATTATATGTATATATGTAACAAGTTTTAAAACTTTCAGAGTAGAACAGGAGTGGTGATCCTGAATGTGAACAAGCTTTATTCATATTCGCTCTGCTCCTTCCCTTTCTTTTGTGTCAGACTCTTTCTGTGGCAGTTTTTAATACTTCCAATGCTTCCTGTAGAAGCTGGCGATGTGCTTGTATAGATTAGCTAGGTGTTATGTGACTGTCTCCCTCTTGGCAAAGTGTATAATCTGTGCTATATGCTCATCCTGCACAGGCCCAGGGCATCTGAACCACATCAGACCTGGAGCTCATCTCTCACAGTTAGCAGTTCACTTGTACAGTTGCCCGAGGTGGCCTTAATAATTGTCATTATCCTTGAAATATTTTGTGGTTTTGTGCATGTGTCATTTGTTCTGTTGTTCTCCTTGTTGGAAAGCAGCTGTCTTTTGATGTGTAGGAAGCAATCAGATAGGTGAACAGACAAGAAAAAATAGGGTGTATGAGGGGGAAGACGAAGAAACACTCAAATGGAATCACTGTACCGTGCTCCCAGCAGGGAAATTTAATTTCTGGCAGTGCTGCTTTGCATTGACTCCAGCTAGCTACTATCTGAGGCCTGTTGCCACTAAGAAAGTGGTTTTCGTGGCAGTGGGTCCTTCAATATCCGGCCTATTCTTCCGAAATGCCTGCTTTCTCATTGGCATGCACGGCTGGGTCCTGTGACAGGGCTGGAAGCCTGCAAGAACACCTCCAGCCGTAAGTAACCCCTCAAAAACCTGCAAGAAGTTAACTCAGATTTTTTTTTTTTATCTATCTTGGATCATTAATTAATTCTATCTCTGCCCCCATTACACAATTAGAAATATTGCCAGTGTCCAAATGTGTGATTACTACATCTGTTAGGAGAGGGAAGAAACAAAAGAATTAATGTTGATGGTAATTTATACTGACACACCAAGGATGGGGAAAGCACTCCGGGCACTGAAGACCTGGCTAGAGATTTCAGCTGAACATTTGGAACGATCTAATGATTTGGGCGGATTTGGACACTGTTCTTCCTTCTTCTCCTTTTGTTTTTCCTTTACCCTCTACCACCCAGTGACCCAAAAGACTTTTAAAGTATATTAGTGTACTGTTTGCACTGGTAAATATTCTAGGGTTTCACAAAGATTTGACTAACAGGGAAGTCTTTCAAATGTATTTCTCCCCCCTCCCAGCATTTTGAAGGTCCTTATGAGGTCCTTCTGTATAGCACTCTGTGTTTCTGTCACTGTACCTTATTGTGTCAGATCGGTGGTCTCGCCAGCCCAGTCTTCTGCCTCCCTCCATGGCAAAAGGGACTAGTGTTTAGGGAGAGGAGGTAGCCTGGCCTCTCCTACAGTACACCCCACCACCCACAGTCATTTTAGGAATGTGAGGTCCCTGCTTGGCATCTCAGTAGATGTTTGTGGACCTGTTGTCTATGTGTTTAACTCCTTTGAGTCTCCTGGCACTGCCTGTCTTCTCAGCCTTGTGTGGCAGCAAGTCCCAGGCATTCACCACCTCCTGTGCAAGGAAATCCTTTATTTCATCTCTTCTAAATAGATGATCTCCTAATTTTAACAATTCCCCCGACTTCTTGTTCTGCAGCACCTGGCAAACTGCAATTCCTTAAGCTTATCCACTGCATCCATGTTTTTGTAAACATTAAAACAGCAAACCCTCTTCAGCTTTCTCCTCCCGAAGCTGGGTAGTCTGAACTCTTGTACTCTCTCCATATGCAAGGTGGCAGCTCCTTCCCCTTTATCGTATCAGTTGCCCTTGCCTAACAGCTGCAGCCTTCCTGAGACCAGGACTGCATACAGGATGGGGACATGCCAAGGGCTTGTGAAGTGGCAAAAACAACACCTGTCCCTTTCATAGTATCCCTCCAGATGATCCCCAGCGTTTTGTTGATTCTTTTTTTGGAGACCACTGCAGAATGAGCTGATGATTTCAGATAACAGTCAGTGATGACTCCAGGATCTGAAGTTGTGACTCCCACCAGTTCAGCATCACGTAGGCATGGTTTAGGTTACTTTCTGTACATATATTACCTTTAAGCTTATCCAGTGAGGCTCCGCTGCCTCCTCCTTGCCCAGTCACTCGACTTTTTGACTTTCTGCTGGCGTTCTTTGCCATTGCTGTGCCATGTGACTACCCAAAATGGTTTCGTTTCATCTTCAGGCTCTGCTTTGTGATTTCACAGTTTCTCCCTTCTCCAGGTCTGTGATGAAAGTATTGAAGGAAATCCTCAAGAACACGTATCCATGGGGGACCCCGGTGCCAGCTTTTCTCCATCCCAAAATCTTTTGCTTCCTAACCAGCTTTTGGTCCATAAAAGAGACTTTCCTTCAGGCCCATGACAGCTTAGTTTCTTTAATAATCTTTTGTGCGGGACTTTGTCAAAGGCTTTTTGAAAATCCAATTATTTAAAAAATCCTTTTCATTCACACACCAACCGACCACCTTCTATGACTCCAGGTTATCAAGGCAGGATTTCCCTTTATAGAAGACATGTTAATTCTTTTCCAATAAGATCTTACTTATCTGTGGGAGTAGGGATCTTGTTCTTAGTAATAAACTCTACCATCTTAGCAGGGCTGGAGATTGGACTCGGTGGTCTCCAGCTCCCAGGGCCCCCTCCAGCACCATTTTGGGGATGGGACTGGCCTTGGTGAGCTGCTGTCGTCTGACACAGCTGATCTGCATTTCCCCCCCTGAAGTTCCTCCACCACTCTCTGGTGAATACCACCCTGCTTGCGTGGTCTTGTGCTGCCTGCTAGACATAGCTTCTCAGATATTCTGCTGCAGAGATGTCCCTGGCCCTTCTGTGGGCCGTGACAGGGGCCTCGCCGCTGTGAGGGACAGTGGTGCGTGGTGAGGCACTCCCCTCACCACAGAGCTGTGAGTGAGGAGGGAGGAGGTGCCCTGCCTCAGGGACAGCACTGGATTCTCCTCAGGAAGCATTTTCCACTCAAAATGGTAAGGGAGAGGGTTGAATCCTCCGACGGTGCCTTGCTCCTGGGTGACATTTGGGTTTTCTGGTGGGTGCCTGGGCAGGCCCTGTGGGCGCTCGCGGCTACCTCAGCAGTTACCGCCAAAATATTTATATACAGTCAAGGCAGGCCAGACCCTCTGCTGGCTTTGGGGGCATTTGTGGAGGTTTCTGTATCTCCTTCAGGTATGTCCCTTGGTCCTTTATCTTGTTTTCTCCTGTGAAAGGGCTGCTCAGGAGAACAGGGTCTGAAGGAGGAAATGGCAGCCATGCTGTGGTGAGTGGCCCGCTCCCCCGCCGCCTCAGGGACGGACTGCTCTGAGGGCTCAGCAGGGCTGTGGGCCGCACTGCAGCCCCTTCCTCCTGTGGGGACATTGCTGTGGCCAGGTGTCAGTGTCCCCCAAAGGGCCCCCGGGGTTTTGGGGCCTTTTTGAAGTGTTTCTGCCCTGAGGAAAACAGGGCAGCTGTGGGTAGGCCCTGGGCTGAGGCAGCTCTCGGGGTTTACAATAGGCAAAGCTGGAGCCCAATAAGAAAATCACATGTGTTTATACACTGGGTAAATAAACTTTTAAAATCCATCCCAGAGAGCATATATGGAACAGATTTAAAAATATATCTAAAAAACCACGAGAGGTTTGGAGAAAAGAGGCTGCATTTCCACGTAGCATTTCCTGTGGCTCCAGGAATCGTGGAGGCTGTGCAGAGCAGAAGCCACAGTGGCTCGGAAACTTTGGGGAAGCTCTAATGAAGCATCACCAGCTCTTCAGTGCAATAGTTGTCAGAAAAAATTCAAATGTGACAGGTCTCGCATGTCAGGAGCTGAACAGCTGCTACTGTAAATGTGATGTTCCAGGCAAAACTGTGTAATTAATGCTGCTTAACACGATGGCATTTAGATAAATGCAAATGCAAATTGAAAAAGCATGAAAATAATGTTGTTGTTAATGCATCCTGTTAATAGCGGGCGGGGTGGTGACTCCTGAGATTTCTAATGAGTTCTGCTCATATGCAGTTGACACGAAAAGGGCCGGTGTAGGGCTGGGTAGTTTTGCTGTGCTGCTCCCTTGCAGTCTTTTAAAATATTGGGTAACCAGAAGAAGGGTTTGTTTAGACTGTAGAGAGCAGGTGCCTGTTGTTTTACCACAGGCAGAGTGTTTTGTTGCACTCCCACTAAAAGTGGCTCGTGGGTTGCTGGGCTGTGTCTGTGTTGTCTGTAATGCCACCATTACCACCGTGGCTGTGGAGTTTGCTGGGTGCTGGCGGGGCAACCTGCCTGCAGCAGTGCTTCTGCCCTGTTGCCTCTGTCTTAATGAAGTGCTCTGCGTTTTCAGCCCGGGAGAGGGGGGAAAATATCGATGATTAAAGATGCTGTACTTTCTTTTTAATTTCTCATTTCTCCTTATCAATAACTTCTCACAATGCTGCGGCGATACATACTCCCTATGAAAAATTAATAGCTACAGGCTCCTTGTTACTGAGGCAAGTTTCTGATGCCCTGACAAGAGAACAGTGTACCAGCTAGCTGTCAGTGGAGCTGCAAGTTGGGATTGAGGTATTCCTTTTGATATAGAAGGTGGTTGGCTGTCTTGTTCTCTTTTTACTTTAATTAGTGCATCAGTATCACACATGCTTTTAAAACTAGAACACAACTTCATATCTAATAGCAGTGTCATAGGTCCTTCATGAGTTGGTTTGTACATCAAATTCTTTTCTTGCTCCTTTAGTGGGTTTAATTAAAGTGGACTTTCTAAGGAACCTGTCTAATTTCAGGAGACAATATGGAGGCTTTTTGCACCGTGCTGGTGTCTGCAGAATGTGCCAGGCTGTAATTCTGGCCACACTGGAGACTGTTACAAGCTTTCTGTTGATTCCAGTAGGGCCAGGATATTATCTAACCTGTTAGTGCACACTAGTGTGCTAGCTCATTGCTGCTAAAATGTACACATGCTTTGTGATCATATGAGTGTTCTTTGCCACTCTATATACCAGTGCAGATATTAAGTCAACTGTGTCATATCTTGTAAATTGATGATATAGCACTGTGTCTGCTCTAGCGATGAACTGATGCTGCATTGACTTGGCTTTAGTATTTGCTATACAGGTGAGTTTATTACATGCATAGATGAAATTAAGCTCATTGGAGTAGATTTAATTCAGATAATTTTCCTTCAAACAAGATTTCCTTCCTTTTCTTGGTTTCTTTCCTGAATATCTATAGTCATACAGTGAAATAAATGGGAATATTGACACTATAGAATACTTATTTTTCTCAAGGTCTACCAGATCAAAGCTTTTGGGGCCCTCTTTTTCCTTTGGAAACTTGAGTCTGAGATTGATCCAAAATTGGAATGAAGAGGGGCATCTTTATTCTAACTGAAATTCTCATCCATAAAAATTTTCTTAATTTTAAGGAGAATACCATTGATTTTGGTGTGGCAAAGTCCCAGTTGTTTCAGCCATAAGTTGATGGCTGAAATGCAACTGAGGGATGTAGGCACATCTCTGCAGGCTTTCAAGGATTAAGAAAATATTTTCCTGTTCACTGGTGCTTGTTTCCTTGTTCCCATGGTGATGTCTATTAGTGGATGGACCAGCTCTGAAGTTGTAAGTACCAGTAGCCAAGTTGTATGTTATATGCTGCAAGGCAGAGTAGTTCAGTAGTAGGTTTTCAAATGTATCTGCAATTTTTGGGTGACCAGCTAGAGCCACTGTAAAGAGATTTTATTTGCAGGGTCCTGGATACCGCGCAGATTTCCTGAAAGGCAATTCTTTTAAAGCCTCTTAAAAATCACGCCTTCCAAACTTGCCTGTTTTAGTTTTTTACATGATATAAGCTTGAAAGCAGAAATATTTGGAGGTTTTTTGGTGGGTTTTTTTTGGTTTTTGCTTTTTTTTAAGTCCTCTTGGAAAAAGGCAATGTTTGGGGGAAGTTAGTCAAAAGGAGGAATTATTTAGAGCAAGTGTTCAGCACATCTATCACTGTATGTGCTGCCAGACAAAGCAACTATTTTAGAAAGGGAGCTTTTTATTAACCTCGAACAGATCTTCAATCTGTCAAACACAACTGACTATTAACTCTGTTGCTGGAGAGTCTGTCAGAAACAGCAACTCAGTGACTGAGACCAACTTGCTAGATCTGTTCAGAGCAGTACCTGCTGTTGGAAGGGAAAGGAAATATTTAGGCATTGGTTAACATACATAAATAGTGAAATTTGTCATTGGATACTGGAGGACATCTACTCAAATTTAGAATGGCAGCAATCTACATGTTCTGGTATATCTGCACCCCTCCTGCTCTAAACCTCCTGGAGGGTAGAAGAGCTGCATGTGGTGTGTTAAGCACAGACTATTTTTCCTTGTTCCTACGAGGTCTGATGTAAGGGAGTCCTGGTTTCCTTAAGAGTGTCGCAGGGTGGGGGGGAAGAAATGGCATAAGTTTTTAGTTTTAGACTGGAATCAGATAAAATGTTGACCTGCTTAATGTCTTTTTTTTAAATTATTTTTTTTAAATAAAGCAAGGAATAAACTAAACCCAGTGCCCCATAACTGCACCTAGCATTTTCAGCGCTAAGGAGCAGGGATAAACTAGCCGTGCGTGAAATGTTCTTTGTGTAGTGGAAAGAAATTCCCCCAGCAGTGTTACACACAGGCAGGCGCACACACATCCCCACAAATCCTGTCTCAGCACCGTGCTGGCAGGAGGCAAGGCTGTGATGGATGGTTGCCTTGCTAGAGAAGTCAGTCATGGGTGCCCCTCACCCGTTTCATTATTTAATTACACAACGGTCTGAATGCTGGGCAGTAAAACTGCATTTTCACCCATAGCTGATTTCCATTTAGTCTGTCATGTTAATAGTGAAATAAATTGCTCTAATTGCCGGCAAACTTCATCAAATTCATATTTCTTCCTTTTTTATTGAATATTTATTAAACTTCATGTCATGTCTTGCTTGGTTGGTGAAAGTGGTCCAGTCTCTGCATAACATTATGCTTTAAAATACAGAGTGTCACTTTTTCCCTCTTCCTCTTGAATTTTAATTTAGGCTGTGAGGTTTTGCATTTGTGTTCATATTAATCATGCCATCTGAAGAAAGAAAGAATGAGTTTGTGAAGCATCCTTGTCTCTACATAGGCTATGGTTCTGATGGAGCTTCTTGTTTAAAGGAAGAAGCCCTTTTGGGGCCAAGTCTCAGTCTAGAGTGGGTTTTCCTTGCAGAAGGGTCTGCCATTGGTGTGCGCGGACTGGGAGCAAAAGGCTGTTTGCAGAAGACTACAGTCAGTTGAAAATAGTGAAATGCTTATCCCTGTAGAGCTAAATGTGTTCATGCCCTTTTCAGCTGCAGACACGTGCATGAACTGCTCAAGTGACGTGTGGGGAAAAAGGTAGCAGTGGGGTTTGGTGTTCTCCAGGAGCTTTGAAGAGAAGTAAGGCAAGCCCGAAGCCATTCTGGATTTACTGTTGGTGTAATGCTTGGGAGTGGGGGAAGAGGAGATTCCCATTTAAGCATTTTTGAGAAAAGCACAGTGTCATGCTAGCACTGCTACAAATAAATATTAATCATATATATTGTTCTTAGTGTTTCCCATTTTGTTTTTCGTACATCTTACAATATTTAGTTTTCTTTGTCAATCTTTACTCTTGGATTTGTTTAGCTATGTGACAATCGCCACTGCCACCTTCTCCCCCCTTTAATTTCTTTAAAGTAATTTCTGGACTTCACGTTCATGGGGAAAATGTGATAGAAATGAAAACAAAAGGCTCCAAAACCATATGGCAAAGGAAAAAGAAAATTCCGAAAGGACTAAACTAATACTTTCAGCATTTTTTTTTCTAATATTATCATTTTAGGGTCTATTTGACGTGTTTATTTTTTAACAGCTTGACTCATGGTTTGCATACTGTGTGTGTTTGTAAGACTATGACTTTGGAAACCTCTAGATAGTACCATAATTGCTGCATAATACTTGGCAATGCACGTACTTCTTCCAAAGATTTAGGAATTCAGGCAGAGTCAGATATTGAGGAGCAATTTTAGGTACCATAATGGCAATTAAATATTTGCCTGAGGGGAAGGGTAAAGCACCTAATCTCTCTTGAGGTTGAAGAAGAGGATGTTGCAGTGGTTAGAGCATCATTTATCTGCTTTGTAAACTGCTTTTTAGCTCCTCCAGAATTTTTCCTCTTTTCATTCAGGTAAGGTGCTTCTCTTTTGACTCCTGAGGATGATAATACTTCTCCACCTCTTAGGTCCTTGACAGTAAGTGCTCACTGGTTCCTCTTTCATGCACTGATGGTCTGATTCTGGGAGCAGGAGTCCAGCGCCTCAGACAGCACCCATCAGCTTTGTTAGTGCTGCTGGGCAGGTGGGTGTCCATGTGGGGAGATCTTGCTTCCTCTGCTTGCCTTCATTGGATCTCTTGGAGCAATTGTAAAAGCAGTTGCATTTTTATGCTCTGTTCTTAGATAAATTATTGTGTCCGGTTATGTGTTTGGATCACTGTATTTTGCCTCCCTTGACAGCTCTGTTGCTTCCAAAATTCACAGGAGGTAAAATTCAGCCTGCTCAGACTCAGAGGAAAGCAATTTCATGCCAAGTGATCCTTCCAACTCCTTGTAGATTTGAGGTGCTGTATGCCCTCTTCAATTTTCCTGCTCTGCCCTTTAACCATTGAAAACAGGTCCTTAAAAAATTAGAATTAACTACCTCTTCCTTTGTTTTTTTTTTTTTTTTTTGGTGTGTGTGTGTGTGTCTTGGTCCCTCATCCCTCTCCCAAGCTTCCGACCACACTAATTGGTATTATTCTTTGTAGATATAATCAAAATATGGTGTTTGTACATAAACAAGGTGCTGAATTGAGACTGTATCTTCATTTCAAAAAAATGAACATAAAGAAATTAGACTGTTGATCAACCCCTGTAGCAAATGCACTGAAGAGGGTTTATCTCTGTGTGAAAGGCTTTTGTCTGAACACGAGTGGAATTGTATATAATGGTTTAATGCACCATTCACAGTCAGTAGTGGTGTTACAATGACATAGACTTCCTGAAAGAGTCCTAGCTCATTTAATTAAAAAGAAAAAAAAGGAAGAAAGAAAAAAAGTTAAAAGTATGATTTGTATTCCAACTAAAGAAATGAATGTGTAAGTACTTATCAACAGGCACAGCTTTCATGTTTATTCATCCAAGGACTAGCAGCACATATTTTAGCATCTGAATGATTATAAATATGTTTACTAGCTATCAAAATCAGAGCTATTTAATTTGAGAATACCAGTTCACATTCAGATGCGTTTTGCTTTTCGGTACTAGAGTTAGTTACCCTGTTCAGCATTCATAGTTCTGGCATTCGTCATTTTCAGCCCACAGCATATTGAGATGTAACTGAGGACCCGTGTCAAAGAGGTTAAGGGACATGGTTGTATGTTTTGATTACTCTTACGTCAGCGTGTCTTGTCAGAAAAATTGGATGCATATGTTATGAATATATGCAGCATTCCTCACCATATCAGAAAGGCAGCATTTTTCAGTTTTTCTTTTCTGAAGTAATATACTTGTCCAAAGAAAATATGAGGTACAAAGTCAGTAAATGAGACTGACTCAATTAAAAACTATTGATACCTGCCTTGAAATAACCATCTCCAAAATACACCTTTTGCAGCTGGAACAAAGCTGCTGCTGATTGTGGTGTAAGAACCCACTCGGGCGCACTGGCATGATGCTGCATTCATTTCCTGTGTTGCCTCGCACAACACCACAAAATATTCATTTGCTGCAGTTCTCTATTGTGAGGGGTTTTTTTCTTTCCTTTTTTTTTTTTTTTTTTTTTAAAGGTCTAATAAGATGTCTTTCCCAAAAGTTCATTCAACTGGAGAGTATGTCAGCAAGATCTGCTGTCCACCAAAGTTTGTTGGTGTCCAAAAAACCAAACCAAACCAAAAAGGCACAAGCAGTGAGAAAGGGGCATCAGCCCAGTGCTCCCAGGTTCTGGATCGGATCCTGACAGGCCTTGAGAGTAGCCTCTGGTAACCCATTAAAAACAGAGGGTAGGAAGCCCCTTTTCTCATTTTACATGAGTGGGTTTTGCTGTAAGACTTGTTAATTACCTAAACTCTCATTTTTAAAAGTTAGAGACAAAACACTGTATATAAGAAGGTCTGTTTGGGGTATCATTTCATCCTTCCTTTCTGTCTTAGTCCTGTCTCTTCTCTTTTCTTTCCTAAGCCCTATAACAGATTATTCTAAATTATACATGGCTGTAATAATAATGTTTAGCAGCTCACTTTCTCCCAGGCCTCGGGCTTGCCTTGCAAACCAAAGCACAAATCGCACTCAGATGACTGCACACTGATTTGTGAACATCACTTTTCATTTCAGCAGCTCTGAGCTGGAGGGTCTTGGCAGTTCCTGCCACTCTGCTGATTTTTCCCTTCTTTTTTTTTTGGGCCTGATGCAGTTACAAGACTTTGTGCAAGCATTTGTGAAATCTACCATGGGCTACCTTTTCTCTCTTGAAGGATAGCTGGAAAACAAACTCTCCCTGAGATTTCATCAGGCTGAAGAGTCACTCAAAATGCTTTGCCTAGCTTTCAGCTTCAGCTTAGGGAAAAAAAACCCAACCAGCTATGAAGACCTGCTTACGTTTTACTGATGTCCCTGGTGACTCTCAGTAATATATATTGCAGGCTCTTTTTGATCAGGCTCTTCTGCCTGTGTTGAAGTTCTATTTTGTCTCCCTTGGTTTTTTACATAGGAACATTTTGATGCTGAGTGGTGTGTTCATTGCTCTCTGTCCTTCCTCTAGTAGTGTCCTACTTGCCAATGTGGCAAAGCAGTTTTTTGATGTCACAACCAGCCCTTTGCTGTTCTTCCCTTCCTTTCCTGGTTCTCCTTTCCAAATCTCTGACTTTTTTTGTCCTGATGACCGATTCTCCTCTTGAAATCTTGCTTTGTCACTAATGCAGACAGCTAACTGCTGTAGTCTGCTGATGTGGACAGTTCTCCTCCATACGTTAGACCTAGTGTTAGATCTCATTTGAACCCTCAAAGCAGGGCTTCAGATAAAATTAGTTTTCCTTTTAGTATTCTGGCCAGAATTGCCTATAATGTTTCCAAACTGCTCTCCATTTTTTGCAGATCTTAGAGATTTTTGTAGTCCCACATTCTATTGCCCACTGTATGTCCACTCAAAATTAAAGGCGAGGGGAAGCAGAATAATGAGAGTATTTTCTTATCATATAGTGAAAAGTCTGTAGTTCAATAATTGTTCTTCCTCATAAGATGAGGATTTTTTTTTTTTCTTGCCCAGGTTCTGCATTAATCGTGTGGGGGGTTTTTTTTGGTTTTTTTTTTTTTTTTTTTTTTTTTTTCCCGTGTGTGATATCTTTCCTCAAGAGATTTCTCTCTTTCCCAGATCCCTGGCTTGCATACACTCTGTTTTTGCATTTCGTGTGATGCCAGCAGTGGCAGCAGGCAAATACTATCAATTTGAAATCAGGACATACTGTGCAAAGGCAATGGGAGGGGAGGGGACTTTCCAATATTTTTGTTTTTGAAAAAAAAAAAAAATATGGTTGTCTTGGGAAGCATTACTATCATGCATTTGTTTTACAGACTCTTTGGAGCTCACATTTCAAAGTGCCTTGTGGTTAACAGATGGTTATTAGGGTTGAATGTCCCAAAGCACTTGGCATCCTGCAGCTCCTGCTTGGACTGACTGTGGTCACTGGGGGTGCCCCTTGCTGTGCTAGACAGGAGGATGGCCAAGGCTTTCTGTTGTTATCTTGGGCATGGGGTATTGTAAACCTCTTGGTGAAATGTCTGTCTAGTGACATTTGGGCTGATTTGCCCTAAAACTCCACGTGGGATAATCCATTTAAATGGCCATAACTGCAGCAATCCAAACTACTGGTGTAAGTCTGCTGGAGTTGAAAGAAATTAAATTTGTCCATTATAATTTTTAATAATGGCTATAATTTTGATTTTTCCAGAAAATAAATTATTTCACTAATTATTGAAGAAAATTCCAGCTGAGATGGGGGTTTACTGGAGGGAGGGAAGCCTTCACCTTGGTGATGAATTTAGTTCATAAAAACTGTTGTTTTGACAGCAAAGCTTTCAACATGTTTTGCAAGTTCCATCTGTCCATTAAAATCATCTTCAAACTATAATAGCACAGTGTTGCAGTAGTGACTTCCCAGAAAGATATCTATTTCTGTGGTTCTGACTGTCAGTTAAGAGGAAAATTGCCCATAATGTTGGAGTTTAGCTTCCTCCTCAGGTGAACCTGGTAGTTTGATCTAGTTAGTGGTTCTGAAATGTGCAAATACTCCCAAATACTGAAACACTCAAATGTGGAGACATCTACGAAGTACCTGCTTTATTTGTTTTTTAGGCAGGGGATCCTCAGCACTTTCTGAAGATTGGTCCTTTTTCTGTGTCTGAGTTGAAGTACCAAAAGTGGCTGCTATTATAGGAAAAAAGAAAATAAATATTGCCACTTGAAAGGAAAGTTTCTGTGTTGAGCTTTAGTTATTCTCCGTTTTATTTACTTTTTATTTTAGGTCGAAAATGGGAGAGGAAAGTATCCAGCATTTGTAAAGAGGTACTTGTGTTCTGCTGCCAGATACAGGGGCGTGAAAGAAAGCATTATGCATAACAAGATATTCTCAGGAGATCTGTTTAGCGGAAGGGCACAGTGTTAGATGTAATTTGTTTACTGACAGAGTTTCCAACAATGGTCCAATAGACCAGGAAACATCACTGAAGTAATGATTCCTTTCCTTTTTTAAAGTTATTATGTTTGAACGGTGCGAATTAACCTGCTTTTTGAGGCTGCTGCTTAGGTGAAACGATTTGGTGATGTAACAACATCCCCCAACTCGCTCTAGCAGTAAAGGTAGAAGATGCAGAGTCCGCGCATGCATAGAAGAACTGTTATCTATAAATCAAATGCGAGTAGCAACTAGGCTGATCTAATCTAGGACCTACTGTAGTTAAATTGTGAGGCTAAAAACAAGCGCGTTATACTGTGTATAAAGAAAGTACTGTAAATAAAGTTAGCTCAACTGGAAGAGCAGCGTGCTTCCTGAGAGGGGGGGAAAAATAAAGTATGACTTTGAATATTGTGTGATCTCCTCATACAACAGAAATGTCTGTCAGCTATCCCTGCACATTTGTGCCTGGAGTCTGGGATTTCTGCAGCCCACTGTTCATCCTTGTGGCTTACTACAGTGATCAGGCACAGATATTATTGGAGATGTTATCTCTGAATAATGCAATGTCATTACTGCTGTGTCTCAAACACCGTTTCACATAGCTGGCAATGATGAGCCGCGATTTGAGCTCTCCAGAGAAATCACTTGGTATCTTGTGAAGGGCATGCAGTTAATAAGTGAACATACAGCATGGTTTAGGCAGATGCTATTAGTTATTCATGGTTGACCAAAGCAGAGATGCACATTATAGCATTTCTACGCAACTCTTGATTGAGAACTGTCTGTAAATGGCATTTTTCTTTTTTTATATTGTGGGGTTTTGGTTAGTAATGAATGCAAGAGCCACCATGTACTGTACAGAGTATTTGGCGGTCCAGCATAAGAAATCAGATGGGAGATTTCCATATGCCCTGCTGAGAATTAGGCTCAAGTATCAGTGGGAACTCAGTGTCCAGCTGCCATTTGTCTCTTTTAAAAGAAGTCTTTCTGTAGAAACAGTGCTTAATAGTAAATGAATCTCTTTTTTGTTTATCTAGTCAACTGAAGGTTTTTCTGAAGGAACAGTCTGGTTTGTCCTCTTAACAAATCCTTACAAAATGATTTAGGCATACAGTTTTGATTTCCTTAAATACCGGAGTTGAGCTTGAATGACTTAAAGCAGCATACAGTGTTATCTGATGCACTTGAGTCTCCTGATGGAAATATGTAACTCAGCCCTTCAACACAGTGTTTTGTTAGAAACTACTATGCCTGCTGGTTATAAAGCCAAGAGGTGTCATTCAGAGTAAAGCAAACACCTCCTTGGGATTATTGAGTGTCCTCCAGTGAGACCTGCTAACTTGAAATGATCACCTGTTTCAGAAAAACACATCTGCTTTAGTGACTTTTAATATCACTTGCTTAGCTCTTGCAGTGGCTATTTCCATTTCAGTGACTAACACCATTTATAACTGTAATGGGAATTCTTTGTAATGCCATCCTCTGGTATAACTAGTAACACTAGTATTTTTATTTTCCATTTTTAAATGTATTTTCTATATAAAAAATATATGTGTGTATATTTCTTTCCAAAGTAGAACAAAGCTACCCAGGATTAAGCGGTACAGCTTCTGCTTCAGTGTTTTGAAAGCCATATATTAACACACCCTCGTTTCTTCCTCTTAAGCTGAGTTACACAGGAAAAATAAGAAAGCATGCATTAACCTCATGCAAGCGAGCCTTTGAAAAATGTTCTGCTTCAGGCTAAACCTGGTTTCTTCCACCTCCTGGCATACGAAAGATGATGATGACCTCTCAGCAACCTTTGGAGTATTCAATAACATTTAATTCTCAATTAAAAACTTTGTGGTTTTTCTGTTTGCCAGCAGATGACATTACCACAGATTTCCTTGTGCTTAGCCTAGGGGCTAGCTAGGGAATACCAGACAGCATTGCAATGTTAATTCTCTGGAGTGATTTTTGGCAGTAGGTGTCGGAAGCCTGTACTGGTTTTACGTTTTGTAAACTTATCCCTAACCCTGTTCTTCAGGTTTGTTGTTTTTTTTTCCATTTTTTCAACTTTAAATTAGCTGGCAGAGAGATTGGAATTAAATCTGTGAGAAAACCAGGAAGCTGGCAGAATAAGCACACAGGAAAATCGAAAGATGGACTGAAAGTGTGTGTTCAGTAGTTTGTTACCAAGTCGAACAGCCTGTTGTGATTCTGATGCAAGTAGATCAAGTACAGGCATAGAGAATAAAAGTAAAGAAAAAATGCTATGACATTTTCATCAATAGTTAATAGATCTTTATTTTGCTGTGCTCATGTCTCTTACTGGAGTTTCCCTCTGTCTTGCCTTTGATAAGAAAATCTTCTGAGGGCTAGATGCTTGCTGAATTTCCTACTCTTACTTTTAGGTCTGTGACATGCAGCTTTTTTTTCTTTTTTCTTTTCTTTTTTCCTCCTCATAGCACTGCAATTTAGAAATGACTATTAAAAAACCCTCAGGTAAAGCTAGCTCTCTTAGAAATAACTTATTTTGGGGAAGAGAGTGTCACATAAGATTTGAAGTGCTCTTTTGCTCACGGATAGACAGTGGAGGTCAACAGTGAATTGCAAATGCAATGGATATCTGGAAAATTACCCTTGTTTCTTTTCCTAGTGGTGATGACGTAGGTCAGGCTTTTGAAAAGCACCAGTTAAGTTTAGTAATGACTTTTGTCTTCATGTCTTGCAATACAAGTACTCCAAAATGCTCACCAATATTGCTGTAATAACTTCCAGGGGAAAGTCTCTGTTGAGACTTGTGTGTTTTGTGTACAGGTGCATGCAGATACAGTTGTGCTGGAAAGGGGCTTTGAAGGAATCTTCCTCTTGTCTTTTTTCTTCTCACAAAAATGACAAAAAGTAGGTTTATGGATTTGTGGTGAAAATTTGAGATTTCACTGTGAAAGTTGTCCCTCTGGAGTTCTTCCCCCGACTCCACCCTCTTGCCCCATGAAACCCCAACACCTGGCAGCCTCTGTTTGAATGTGCTGGTCGGTTCGAGTGCGTGTGAATGGCAGGACACCTCCCTGATGGTTTCTGGTCTTCGAGTTGTAAATGTGAGGGGCTTTTCCCTCTGCTCCAGCAACAGAGGCTCTGGTCTGTGCTGATTCAGTTCCCAGAAGCAACATAATTGAACTCATCAGGTGTGTATTGTACCTGAAGGTCTGATGATTTTTTTTTTTTTTAAGGCACTAGCATGTTATATTTATTTTGATGTATGCTAAATTGCTTCTCTCAGAAGATATCAAAGCTTCTTCCAGTTACTGATCCCAGTTCTCTTTAGCAATAGCTCATGACATAGCAACATAAAAGTGGTATCTTGTGTTAATCTGCAGTAGAGCTGTTTAGTTTCCAAGGGTGTAAAGAAAATGTGTTTCTTTGAGTTTGATCACTTCTGCGTGCAGAAAGACAAGGAGGGTTTGGGAATCAGTTACAAAATACATCAAACTATTTCTTTCCTATTAAAAGCAAGACTTATGTAATACTGCAAACTTACTTTTGAACTACTTGGCATTATTTCCTTATTTAAAAAGAGGAAAAGGGGTGACATTGCACTATATTACTAGCAAATGTAAAAAAAAAAAAAAATCAGTACTTAGAAGTTAAGGATCAGTGATTTTGGTCCTATATTTTATGGCGCTGTCAGTTGCAAGGACAGTGCCATGAAATGTGGTTCGTTCTAGATGTAAATGTTGATTGGTTATCTATGTAACGTACCATGTTTGGCAACCGAAAAGGCAGCAATATCTTGCTCTTTGCACCAGTTAGGAGCTGTTTATTAGGAGGCTGTCTCGTAGAAACTGATTTTGTTTTCAGTCTTCCCTCCTTTTTGTTTTCCCTGGCAACTCAAAGCACATCCACAGGTACGGCATTTCTCTCTTCTAAAGATCTGTGTATTGTATCACAGGTTATGCCAGTTACGTGCAAAGAGTTGGGTGGAAGGTGGTGATCACACACCATAATGTGGCAATGAACGGTGTGTGCAAGCTCACGTCTGGCTCCAGAGGCTGGGATTCGTTGGGAGGATGCTGTGAAGGGAAAGCTGTTTCTGTTTGCCATGCTCTCCCTCCTCTGTAGGCATCCGCTTCCGCTGTGGTTAGAGTCCAGGCGAAGGCTAGCAGCCCATTCTTCTGAGCCAGTGCAGAGGCTGCTGTGTAATGGTAATTTCAGTAAGCAGTACTGGTGCTTGGCTTCTGCTCTTGCTGCTTGCACAGCTGTGCCATGGGATTTTCTCATATGTGAGGTGACCTGCATGGACTTAAGGACTGCTAATGCTTTGGTAGAAGAATGTGATGGAGTATGTGAAACTCTCCCTACCTGAGTTTTGGTTGTGCAGCAGCTGAGGCCAGCCAACCCATGCTCAAGGCCCTGATTGCAGGTCCGACGGCCGTTCCACCAAACCACCGGTTGTGGAAAGACACGATGGATGTCTTTGCCTTTGGCTGTGACTAGAAAGATGGCAAAATACTCAACCCATTCTCCTAGGAGTAAGGAACATATAATAATGAAATCTATAACAATTTGTTCTGCCATGGATGCTTCTTTTTTTTGGTTTGTCCCAAGTAGTTGAACCCATTACGAAATGGGACTGTTGCATGCTTTCCTGGATAGCAGTAAACTATTTACCTGTCACCTGGGGAGGTGCTCAGACTGCTTTGGTGCTTGAAGTTTGTAGCTAATGACTTCCAAAGTGGTCGTACCACAAAATGTCACACTCAAAAGGCTGGAATTCAATGAAGCATCCAGGCCACTCAATATATCAGTGTTTAATTGACAACACGCAAGACCTGCTTGTGATTTATAGGCCGATAAAGGGACATACTTTTTATGTTCTGCCAACACAATTGGCAGAATATTTTAGGCACAGATGGCACATTAGCCTTGGACAGCTGGTTCCCTCTCTGCTGTCACATCCTAGGACCATCTAACTAATACTGTCACACACGACCCAGTTCACTGGGTAACTGAGAGGAGTTCTCACACGTGGCTTTGTGTCAGCCTGCAGGCACATGAAAATCAATCTGCTAAAAGACTGCCTCTAAGAGGTTTCCAAGACTTAGCACCCTACTATGCCCTTCTGGCTGTTCGCTTGCTGACCTCTCTCTTTTAGCTGCGTGAGTGCAACCAAAGAGTTTCTTCCTAGTTGTGTGGTGTGCACATGTGCAGCCTGCAGAGCGTGGTTCTCTCCTTGTCGTGTCCTCTACTTTGAATCTGTACAAATGTGGATGTAAAAAGGAAAGAGGCAAAACACGTCTATGTAGCATGTATTTATTTAAAGCTAGAGAATGAGTAGAGATCACTGAAAGGTGTCTGTTTTGAAAGGTTTATCGTTAGTACCTAGCAGAAAAAAAAAATATCAAGAATACATGGTGGAGAGACAATATATATAGTGACAGTGTAAATTATACATGGATGATAGCAAGGATAAAAGAACAGAGGATGAAGTAGAACTTCAAATGCTTTCTGAAAAACAAAACCAAAACCAAACTCAAATGTTTTCTGGAACGCAGTCAGACAGGAAAGGTCTGAGGTGGAAAGCTAAAAGCTATGTTCATTGGTAGATGAAACACATTTTTCACATCAGAAACTTGAGTGTTTCAAGGTATGATCTCAATAAAAATACAACAGTTTTATTTTTTCCAAAGCATAGGAAATATGAGGTCCATAATTTCTTCCTGTTCTCTCAGAGCTTCACTGACTTTGCTGCAAACAAACTGCTGTGCATAAAGCCTTTAAAATGTGTTTTGTTTTATGACATCAGATACTGTCTAAGAAGTGGTGATGGGATTAGGACTTGCTTTTACTGATGCCAAGCAACTAGACCAGCAAAACTGGAGTTCTGTGCTTCTGTTTAAAACCATCATTTAAATAAGGCAGAGCACAGTTTGTCATAGAATAATGCTCTTGGATTGTGGAGATATAACCATCTGGGGGATGTGTGTGCACTGGGAGGGAGGAAACATCACCCTACCAAGGGGAGTACTGGAAAAACACCCACTTATCCCTGGTCTCTTCTCTGAGCAAAGCTTCACTATCTGTGTCTGGAGAGCAGCTCACGTTGTCTTGGAGTGGGGAATACGTGCATCTATGCAGCATGATGTTCATGACATTCAAGGGGTGACAGAGGAGAGTGTCTTGATCCCAGTCCCATGTAGCAGGATTTCAGTTAACCTGAAGTTCAGTTTGGAGCTCCAAACTATGCAGGTATTAACTTCTCAAAATTCTGTGCTATTTTTGAGGTTAAAGATAATGAAAAGTAGGCTGAAGAGCCATTCAAGTTCAGTTATTTTCCAAATTGGAACTATAGATAAAGGCTTTGATTTGGATGTTTCCAGCAGTATTATCTGCTCTTTTCATGAGGCTTTACTCCCAAAGGTGAGAATCTCATTGGGAAAGTGTTGAGTGGAGAACTCCTGCTTGAATATACTATTAAATTATTAATTTAACATGACATGGAAGCAGATAGCAGTAGTTCAGCTTTGTTTTAAGTGAAATTGGTATTAAAGTTCCTGTCTACAGCAAGGGGAAGCAGATAGAGGACATCTCTCTGAGCCATGTTGCGTGTTATGTGCCTCTGTAGAACTGCCGTAGAAGTTGCAGGCTTTAATTTTTATGGATTCTTGAATATTTCCATGTGGCATGTGTAGAGATGGGTTTGACCATGGCGTCGGATTTCATGTGTATTTGAGTCACTTGCAGGGAGCTGTAGATACAATGTAAAACCAGCTTTTAAATCTGTTTTCAGAGGCACTGAAATATATTTCTTTGTAAGATTTCCAACATACATCTCTTGCGTATATTACTTCACTGACCAACTGTCTCTTAAGAATAACATTTTTGAAGGCTGTGTCAGGTTAGGTAACCTTTTAAAGACTCTGTGCTGTTATAGCACAGTAAGTACATCACACTGATTTTAGTATTCCAAAGGATTTGGTAATCTATAGCTAACAAATCAGTGCCAATCAACACCCTGTTTGGATATTAATGATCAATTAATATCAGGATTGACATTGATGTGCTTCAAAGTCCTGGTATTTCATTTACCAGCTGAAGACCTTTGTGCAGGAGTGTGAGACTCTGCTGTAGTCTGGGTAAAGTGGGGAGAGTTGTCAACCACAGTAGGAGTTAATAAATACTGGGCTGCTCCCCAGCTGAGCGGGTGGGCTGGGGGCCGGGGAAGCCAGCCCGGGGGAAGCTGTGTTTGAGTCCCCTGGGAATCCTGCAAGTGAAGTGACCTTCCCTCCCATTTGTTGGGTTTTGGGGTTTTTTTCCTTCTCCTTTTTAAAAATCTTTTTCACTCCCTCCCTCCTGCTTCCCACAGTATAAACAGTGGGGAAATGCTGATCAGCTGGATCCATCCAATGTAAGCTGTAATTTCAAGTCAGGCCATTATCTAAAATTAAAGCATATGTGGCAAAGAAATTAGCAGTCTGCCACGGAGACGCAGGTTCATACCGTACACCTGGAGGTGTTATCTGCCTTTTGTGTTCTCTGCTTCAAAATTAGGCAATGGGTAGCCTGAAATAAGCATGGACAGGGATGGAAAACATCTTTTTGAGCTTGTTTGCTTATTTCTGATACTGAAATGAAATATTTTCTCTACGTTGCAAACTATATGTTCCATTTGGTTTAATTACATAATGGTACTTTTGATTGCATGTGAGCTGAAGACAAAATCATTAGCAAATGGGTACGCTTCTCCTGCACACTCACTGGCATGGTAGTAATTGTTTCAACTCGTATCATCATCCTTTCAGATCACTAAAGTGATGGCAGAGATCATGAAAGCACTTGTTGTAAGCTTTTATTCAGGAAAGGAGTTGTGCTGCTTACTCCTAATGAGGGTTGAGAAGAACCATGCATCTAAGTGACGTACTTGAAAATACTAGTGTCTTAAAACGCTCGCCATTCTGGCTTTTTGAGCATGAGTGGATGAGTGATAGTATTTCCATTCAGTGTCCAAGGAAAAGTTTAATTAATTTTGAGAGGGTTATTATCTAATGCCATTTCATTCTGAAGTTGTTTAATCCTTGTATCTTACCATTTCCTTAAATATGGCAGCTTCTAAATGAAAAGCAAACAAACAAAACTGTCAAAAAAAATCAACAAACCAGCAACTAGTTAAAAAAAAATCTTAAAGCTTCAGTATTTAGAAAATTAAAATTCATTTACATGAAACATACTTTACAATTCCTTCATTTTTTCCCCCCAGAAAAGCCATTAAATTAATTCAACTTGAAATGGTTCTTTTCAGCTAATTTTTGGTGCAGCTAATTACAATTTTTTTTGTCTATTTCAGTGTCTATAGTAAAACCTTTTTAATTCAACTTTGCTATTATATCTGAACTAGCATTGGACAGGTTTTGTTGTTGTTTTGTTTTTTAAAATGGGACAAAATTGCAAAAGAAAAACCCCTGTGCTGTCTTTGGGACTGAACTGAATTTCTTGTTACCTGGAACTTGGTACTTACCCATGTAAATATTTTTATCTCTACCTTCTTCTGAGTTTGGATTTGGAGCTTTTGCTACAATGTGAGAAGAGTGTCTATTGATGAAACCAGTTCTCCCAGATTACTCTGGCAGGAAAATTAGAGCTCTTTGGACTTTGCATTTGTTGAGCAAGACTTCTGTATAAACTGGTGTCGTTCCATTAAATTACACTGACCTGTCCCTGCAGAGGACTTGATTTTTGTATAGTATTAGATTTAATAATTTTCTGTGCTTTCTACTCTCTCCCAAGTGTGGAGTGGCAGCTTTGTAGCCCAGGCTTCTTACCTCAGAGAAGGTTTTGCTCTATTCTAGGTATGCTATGCAGTATGCAGTACCTTACTGTTGATCAAGGAGTGCTTGAGACTCCAGGTTGCTGCTGGCATCCAGCGCTGAGCATCTCTATGATGCTAAAAAGCAGCACTCATTCACTTATTCTGTGCAGTTTTAGGCTGCCGATACCATACGTGTGCTGGGCTTTGTTGGGAAAGACCTTTGCACCCTCCACAGAGGGACTCCACGTCACCTTTCTGCCCACAGCCATGGTGGTGAGGACTGACAGGGCAGCTGGAGGCTGTACAGACCGTGGGCTCTGACATAGAGCAAAATAGTGCTGCTGGTTTGGCCTCTAACAAAGGAAATGTTCATAACCGGGTTGGGCTCGGCACTTTGGGAACATCCTGGATTGCCCTGTGTTAATAGAGCAGGGAACGTTTCCCTTCCTGAGGAAACACTCAGACAAGAGTTGACTCCAACTGAGCTGTTAAGATTTTTGGCAAAAGGGAGCTTGTGTTTTGAATGAAGGTTCACTCCAGGTGAAACTTCAAAACCGTATTGATCACCTCCATGAGTTTTGTACAGACTTTTCTTTCCTCGTGTTACGGTGGTTAGCTTAGGAAAGAGAGTGATGTGTCAGGGTTTGTTTCCTTACAGCTGGACAGCTTACCCGAGTATTCTTCTCAAACAAAAAATGAAGTAAAATCCAGAGTAGACGTAGACCACCTCATAATGACAACTTTAAATCACTGCTGTAATTAGTGAGCACTCCCTGGGGACTCATTAGAATTATAAAAGCATTATTGTTGGTTATGCAGTGGTTGGAACTTGTTGCGTTTTGGGCAGTTCAGCAGTACTACCTTGAAGAAAAGAGTTTTTCAGCCTTTAAGACTTTCCTGTATTTTGAAAGAAAGCACAAATTGCAGTGTCCTAGAAATCCTTTATGAATCAGGCCTTATGTTTGCTCTTGTAAAGAAGGAGGGTTTTTGAGTTCATATGCCACAGTCTAATAGGTACATAGTGACTGCTTAATGGGATTTACATTCACTCAAACAAAATTAGGTTGGTAAAAGACAATGCAACATGCTGTAATGTAAATAGGACTGACGGCAGAATTAAATGTTTGTGGAAATGGGGCAGCAGATCTATCAAGAGCTAATTAGACAGAGAGTTCAGAGACAGACTTGGGAGTAAAAGGCACCAACAGAGAGAGAAGGAGAGCTAGAAAGAGAGAAAATTGAGTCTTTGTGCAGCAATGAGAAGGAGTTATAAACAAGGTTATTTAAATTGGAAGGCCTGATGGAGACTATCCCGTGAGAAGGACTTAGTCTTATCCAAACCTGTTGATTAACACAAGTTGAATGGCAACTTTGATAACCCCTTTTATGTGTAAATAGTTCCTCTTTGTTGCTGTTTGCTATTCATAGTATCTTCCTCTCATATACACTTTTTCATCACAGTATAATGTTTCCATGGGCTGTTCAGCCTTTCTCTCAGACAGCAGTTTAAAAACACTTTGGCCAAAGTGTTTCCAGCAGCAGGAGGAAGTCTAGAGAGCAGCACCAGAGAAGACAAGAAGGTTTAGGTTTTCCCTGTTCCCTGCAGGCATGTGTGCATGGGAGGAAGGCACCCCTGCAGAGAGAGATCAGGTGAAAATGATGCTGTCAGCACAAGGGCAGACTGTATAAAACTTGGCACGTCACAGATCCTGTTTGCCTGTCATGCAGCCGGCTATGGCATCTTTGCCATTATTGCTGCATTTGGCACAGCTCCTGCCTTCTGCAAGCTCCTGTTGTCAGCTGAAGGAAGCAATATCTGTTTAAATAAAAATACCCGTATGTTTCTTTCACAAAGGCTGGTCCCTAAATTCAGTGGGACCAAGGCTGGATCAAAATGAATTGATTTTAAGGATTGGATTAAAATTATTTTAAGGAAACATACAAAATGATTAACAAGTCAATTACTGAGGTATTTCAATAATATCTGTTTAATCTTCATAACTTCTTTTTTTCAAACCTAGCTTAAAAAATTCTCCCTCTGGAAAAGAAATAGCGTGGTAACTTTGTGATTTTACATTTCTAGAAGGATAGTTCGGGGCAGGCAACAGAATTTCAGTTACCATCTTTGGCAAATCCCAATTTGGGTTTATTTTTGTTGTTTTTATTTCTTTGCACTGGAAATAGGTATGCCTTGCTGAATTTTGCTGGTGGGTGTTGCACAATGATGTTTATACTTGGAGAGGATCAGGAAAACCCTCGTACTTTTTGGGTTTTGTTTAAAGTGGGAGAATTGTCTTTTCTTTTGACAGCAGAGCTGGGATTATAAGCACAGAACTGCTGGGACCAGGAGCCCTGCCGGTTTATCCAACAGAAAGTGTCATTTTTCAGAGGGAGACATAAAGCCTTGTTATGGAGGGGCTGGTGAAGCAGGAGGAAGGGAGTGCCATGTCTCAGGGCTTTTCCCTGAAATTTGAGCAGGAATTTCTGTCTGAAACCAAATTCATGGACTCTGAAAGCCAGATCAGATAGGAACAGGGTTCTCTGAGCGTGTGAAGCATCTGACAACACTGCTCTAGTTTCAACAGAAAGACACCTTGTTTGCTCAGAGATGCTGACTCTGGTAGGTAATATTATTTTATCCCTCAGGGAGTGTTTGATGAAAGACATCTGGGTTTGTGCCAAGAGGATGGAGCCTGTGCTGTGTCCTGGAGCTGTAGGATAGGGAAGATGGCTCTCTGGCTGCAGACCTGGCTCAGGCTGGGGCTCCCTGCTGCTGCCTGGGGTGAGCTTGGTGCAGGTCATCCCTACAGGCCTACTCTAGCAAATTCTCCTGTGTTTCCTTTCTTTACCCTTAAAGCAAGCAGGAAGAAAGCAGAAGACAACACACTTAAGTACCAGAAGAGCCAGGCTCTCACCCAGCTACCAAATGTTACTGATTTAAGATAGATGCTTCAGTTTCTTCTAGGTGCCAACCAGACCCCTCAGCTGTCAGAGGTATGGTTTCCTGGCAAGGATAATTATATGTACTGCTCTCTTCCTCTCTGAAGGTTTCAAAACACTTTTGATGCAGAATAAAACTGAATGGTGGAGGACAGTGGGAAGGAGATACTCACTGGGGCCAGTCTGAACCACCACAAGCTGATGTGCTTTGTAGTTACTGGGAATGACAGGTTCCCCCAGAAGATGTTCTGGAGCAGAGTCCTAGCTTTATAGGGTTTAGGTAGTTGATTTTTCTTCTCCCCTCTGTTCCCCACATCTCACTACCACCTTTGAATGGGTAAGAATACAGACTGGGATATGCCATGTGCCCTGTGATGAACTGATCTGTAGGAGGAAATTTGGGTTTTGTTTGTTTGGTTTTTTTAAGTAACTTAGTGCTTTGTTGTGTTGCTGTAAATCCATGCTGTTTAGAGGTTCAAGTTACACAAAATGTAGCAACCTTTGCCTTTCCCTGGAATAATACTGCTGCAAGGCTCAAAATTGTGGTGTTTTGTTTCTTTATAATTCCATCTGTGCAAAAGGCATTCCCCAGGGAAAGTAACCTGGCCTGGCTGTGGTGGTTACCCATCACAAATGGCATTACATTATTTTTTTCCTCAGCTTAGTTTTCTGACAGGTATGGGTCACAGGTAGTTTCTTCGCCTTTACTGCATCAGAGCAGCATCCTTGTGTTTGGAAAGGTCTATGGGAGACTGTTGACTTTCACATTTGTTTGATTACAGTTTATAAATGAAAGCTCTACATTTTCTTGCTGATAAGAAAAGCACAGGGACATGTTGGGCCCTCTCTGGTCTCTAATGGAAAGAAAAAGGTGAGCTTGTGTGTTTCAGAGAAGCTTCAATGGGTCTAGGTTTTGAGGAGAAGACAGTTGTGGAGAGAGGAGGTCTCTAGGGTGTGGTGGTTGTGCACTCACTTTTTCAAAGTCCTTGGGCAATATCCTCTGAAGAAACTCTATCTGGGGAAGCGTGCCCAGGCTCAAATGGTAGGGAAGAAAGAATCTGCAAGTGAGAAGCCAAAACTTGTTATGTGGTGAATCTGACAGATCTCTTACAGTAATAATAGTAATAATAATAGGTTATAAAAGTGGACAACACTAGTCGTGCAGCATAAATTGGGCAGAAGCCTTAGCACGTGTTATTACTTTGCTAGTAACTGTCACCAAGGTTGTGATTGGCTGCAAAAGGATAAAAATCACACACCCTTTTACCTTGTTTCAGTCCTTTGACAAATTCTTTTATTTTTTCTTGGGTTTCAGCTGAAGAATGCAAAGCAGCAACTCAAACTGTGTGAGGGTATTTCACTACAACTACGTTTTTCACAACAACAAATAAATTTGCTATTATTTGTTGTGAAAACATGGATAAAAAAAAAATAGTTCTTAAGAAATATGACTTGGTGGTTTTCATGTCTGGATTTTAGGAAGAGCTAGCGTTGTCCAGTTAGTTGTTTCTTAGAAGAAGTGACCATCTCTGAACTTGAGGTGCAATGAATACTTTGTTTTGCTTGCTGTCTGCCAGCCTTGCTGTCTTGACGTAGGATGGAGTGCTCCATGCTGTGACTCTACGAGAGCATATGTGTTGCAGATCTCACAAATACTTTCGGCCAGACATGAAAACCAACTCCTGCTCTTTGCACTTCAGCTTCTTAATGTGTGCTGTTATTTATGAGTATATTATCTGAAAGCATTTACTTAAAAACAGCCCTCTCTGAAATCTGAAAATGCACTGGCCAAAATAAAGAATGGTGATGTCTGCAGACTGCAGGCTTTTGGCTTTCAGCATCTGACTTCAAAGCTCTGTTTTACTGGGTAGGAGAAGGTTTGCCTAGATCCCTTCAGTTGTTTTCTCTAAAAACATAAGGTCTAGTCTTTGTCGTGCTCTGGCTGGACACCCTTCAGGACTGAGCAGCCTCTGGTTCACTTCATTCTGGGAAATGGAAAGACAGGTATTGTTTTGGAAGGGAGGTGCTTTGAGATCTTGGCTCCACCTTTGCCTCCAGTCAGTGTCTGCAGCCACAGTCACTGGCTATTGCAGGTTCCTGGGACCTCTCAGGTTGTTTTATACAGTGCTTTAAGGTTTTATGTGGATTCTTTCTGTGGGAAGTAAATATTTGTCCTAAAGTTTCATCCTCTTTGGGTTTTTGTACATTTAGAATGTAATGAAATGCATCAAATCATCATGTATTTTTCATTAATTTGGCACTGTTACATACACTATATAATTTTAGTGCAGAGATATTTTTCCAGTGTGAGGTCACTATTTTATGTACAAGTTTTCATTTTATTTAACGGTAGGAGAATTTTGAAAAGTAAGAGTGAATTCTTGGATGTAAAAAAATCTGCCAGTTTGAAAAATCTGCCCGCTTTGAGTTTTGACTTCACAAGGCTGCGCTATGCAGAATGCCTGGGTTGCTCCACTGCTGTTTGCTGTGCTGTTCTGGTAATACGAAATGGTATTGATTGATTATAGTTGCCAGATGCAACTACTGTACAGGCTTACTCTTGTTTAAAATTTCAGGTGTAAGCAGATTTCAGTCCGTGGCTTCTCATCTCCCTCCTAGCTCGTTTCTTATCTGCCCCCTCCCACCTAGCATCCTTGTATGCTCCCTCACGTGATAAATAACACTGTCTTATCAAGGTCAGTCAGAAAGGCCCTTTTTACATATCTCATAAATTTTAGCCAGGTGCCACCGATGTGAGATTAATGTAATGGCACTACAGCAAGCACTCAGGCTTGTCTTAATTATGCTAAGGTTGCCGGTTCACCATTTCTCTTCATCTGTCTCTCGCTTTAGGGAACACTAAACACTATGTCATTAGATTGTCTGTTCCACAACATTGGCCCTTTGCATTTACAAAGTCATCAGATGGCTTATGACCTAGCTTTTCTAAGAAATTAAATTAAATAAATAGTGAAAACAAAAAATTAAGCAGAAAAGGAGCCTGCCTGGGGGGGAAGGCAGAAGGGGAGAGCTGTTAGGGCTGGGGAAAGGGTTGGGGTAGCTCTTCAGTGCTGTAGGCTTTGAGGGAGCAGGGCTTGGTGACAGGACCATCGTTTTTGGGATGCTCTGCAGGGCACGGCTGTCAGGTGCTGCCTTTTAATAGTATAAATGCACAAGCTTTGATATGTGTCACAAGGTCTGCAAGCTTGGGGCTTTTTCCTGGTTTATTTATAATTTTATTTTTCCTTTGGAAGTTAAAAATCCTCTACTGCAGAGTGAGTGTTTGGGGAATCTGTTGACAAAGGGCTCCTGTGAGCTCCCCGAGGCTCAAACCAACCTTGGATATTTCTTCCTTCAGCTCTGGGAGGGGAAGAGAGGGTAGCAGTGTCCCGCGGCAGTGCCAGTGATAGCTTTATGTCCTGCCAAGGTAAAGCTCCTGTTGGGGCAGGCGACCATTCCCTCTTACATCTAGGAAATTATGAGAAATATTTTCTGAGCATTTTTTTCTTTCTATCTGCACGTTCAGTTTAGCAACCTGGAAAAGGCTGACCTTGATTTTTATTTTATTTATTTTGTGCTTTATGGCCACATTGAAAGAGACCTTTGTTTCTTGTCTGAGTGTCTTCTGCTGGCTTTCCAGAGAGAATTTCAAGATAATCAAATAGGACTAATTGATGCACCAGTTTTAATTTCTATCTCCTGATAAAAAGAAATGCCTCCAAAGAGACTGAACAAGGCTTGTGTCGGAGCAGTTGGGATTGTTGGCTGTACCAGGAGTGAGGGAATCTCAAACTTTACCATGGGAAAAGACAAACCAGGTACCTAGTGTAGTTTGGTACCTGAAATGTGCTAAGATGGCTCACTCTGGTTGTTCAGCAGTACATGAAAATTAGCATGAGTATTGCAGATAGACAAGTTTATCTGTTAACTGCATGTTCTGAGTACTAGTCAACTTAACCCTGGTTGCAGAAATTGTTAAATTAGAGGATTGTGCTCCCTTCTACTTCTTAGTACTTGTAAGAATATTTTTAAAAAGAAAAAGTATTCTTCATAAAGAAGGGCATTATGTGAGGCACAGAAAGCCACCCAGAGCAAAGCAGTCATGCTCTGAATAACACACAGGGCCCACTCTCTTCAAGCCCACTAAGCAAAGACAAAGGACACGATAAAGAGGTAATGAGAATAACTGAATCTTTTCCAGTGTTGTACGCAGAGCTGCCGACTTATGGCAACCCATGTGCTTGTGGTGCCGGCCAAAACCCTCCATGAAGAACAGAGTGTTTGTTTGTGGCTGAGGTTCAGATGGGAGAGAGCGTGGAAGCATGGTGTGCTAACCGGGGGCTTCTCCCCTGTGGATGCTACTGCCACGAGAAGGCAGTCCTACATGAACATCGTCTCCTCTGGCTGGATTTCCTGAGCCACCCCTGCTGCAGTCCTGCCTGCAGCCATCACAGGGCTTGCCAGGGTCTGGGGATCCCTCCCTCCATTTCCCTGTGGTTGGTAACTAATGCAGCTGCCACATGTCACGTGGGATGTTTTCCTACTAAGGGAGAAAGCACTGGTGGTGCATATCTGACCTGGTGAAAATCAAGTGCAAAATTTTAGTTTTTTAAAACATACCAAAGCTAATTACTCAGTCTGAAAGTAAAATTGCTAAAGAATTTCCCATATAGACTGTGATCACTTACACTTACTCCACCAACTATGGGTGGCTCCAAGGCACAGATCAGATATCTGTCACTTGGGCATCTAAGCATCGGGTCAGTAAGGTAGGCATGGGATGTTAGCAATTACTAGTAACACGGGAATTACTGTCATTTTATTAACATAAAATAAACATAATTTTCATAAGCTTTGTTTAGTCAATAGCTGACTAAGGAAGACTTATTTTTTAACCCTTAAATATTGTTTAAAAGTCAGCTGCAGTGTGCACACAGGCAGCTTTATTGAAAGTGTTTTGAAAATAAGATTATCACCTCTGATCGGGTTCAATCTCCTGCCATCATAATTCCAGTGAAAGCTCCTGTCTGTAGTAGTTGACCAGTTGCTCCCAGACACGGTAACTGGAAGTGTGGTATCTGTGCTGTTGCATGATCCCAGCAATACAGTGAAAATTGCTCCTGTCACCACAGGAGGAAGAAGCACATTTATGACTTCCTCTAAAATGTTTGGGAGAAACATGGCTATGACACATCCAGCCCTAATGGCTCATATATTGTTCTCATCCTAACTCTCGACTTCACTGCAAGGACTGTTGATAAGCATGTGAATGCCCATCCCGATGGCCCTTGGAGGAAGACTGAAGCAAAAACATTGACTTCATTGCCTGACCTGCCTGGATTTCTCAGAAGTGAAGAGATGGGGAGGAAACAAAGCTAGGAAAAGTAGTTGTAAAATGAAAGGGAAATAGAGCAGTGCCTTGTTTTGGTAGAAACCACAATGTTTAAAATTCAAGTGCAAATGCAGTGTGGACAGATGTGCTTTAAAACAGCATTATTTTTCACTGAAAATTTTCAGTCTTTGTAGGGGTTCTGTGTTTACCCAACTAATTTACTGCTTTGATTGAGTGCAGTAATTGCATGTTTAAAAGAAGAAAATTGCTTCATTTAAACTAGAATTTTAACTCTGTGTCTAAAAGCTTGTGAGCAAACTAGGTGGGTCTGGCTCTTTTCTTTGCCCACTACCATGTTCCCATGTTGACTGGGTCTTTCAGAGCTCCTTCCCCTTATAAATGGGAATTTCTGTTCCTGACACACAAACCTGCAATAGGTGATAAAGTCGCCCTCTTTCCTGGTGCTGCATCTTTATTTCAAAGGGGAGACTGGGAGAAGATGCTAGTGGAGAAGCCCATGAAATGCTTGCTGCAGTCCACCGTGCCTTTTTTGGCTCTTGGAGTAAAAGATGTGCCAAGCTGAAGTGTTCCAAGGAAGGAGGGCGGAGGAAGGAAGGAAGTGGAAAGGCCATCAGCTCAGAGTCTTCGGAGCTGCGAGATGATTTTGAAAACACATTCGCTCAGAAGGTGTTAGAGTTAAAAAATGAAAATTGCTTTTGCAGCAAAGTGCACCATAAGGTCTACAGGGACCGATTAGCACAATGGCTCTGTGTGTCCTATATAGTAAATGCTGCTTCAGTGGTTACTGTAAAATAGAATATGAAGGTGAGAGAAGTTAAGAGTTGCTCAAGCCCCTGTGGTTCGCAGTTATCGTTATATTAAAAGATAGAGGAGCTCTGGTTTTACTTAATTGGCAAAGACAGCAATTGATCAATCGGACAGTTTAATGCAGAGGTTTTTTTGTTGAACAGCTCGTAACTTCACCAGGCATTTTTGTACAGCTGTGACATAGGAAGTTTTGTTTTCCCTCAATAAGATGTATTTAGTCAAAACTGTCTGGATGATGACCTGCTTTGATCCTCACCATACGTGGGTGAGAGGGAGGGAGGGGGGTTAACTTTGAACAGGCTGGAGAGGAGCAGAGGCAGCAGGGTTGTAGATGTGGGTGCAAGATGCTGCATCTGTTCTGGGTAGGGATGGCACTGTATATAGTCTTCAGAGGATGCTTTAATTCACTCTGGTACTGAGAGCGAACCCTCAGCCCATGAACAACTTGATAATCCCAAAGCAGGGACAGAGTCTTGCTGTTAATTACTTTGAGCAGATCAGAATTGCCTGTCTAGCATCTGGTTGTTTTTTGTTTGTGGCTTTTTTTTTTGGGTGGGGGGGGGGGGCAGTTTGAGCAATGGTTGTTTTAGAGCTGCCTCAAGCATTCCTTTGACTTAGTTGGGAATTTTATACTCATAGAGAAGCTTCGTTTATGTATTTTCTATAAAGAGTTTGTCATCTTCTCTGATAACACAGATCTGATTTCAGTTGTGATGGTAAAGCAAGAGCTATATAAGAAATACTTATGCGAAGAAAAATCTGTTTTTAACATACCCATGGTACAACTTAGGCTGGGAAATACAGGAGGGCTTTCAACTGGGTAGTGAGGAAGAGGAATCCTGGCAGGTTCCCGCATGAGCTAGAAAAACGTGAGGCAGATTGTGTAGCCCAATGGTCTGTCCTGCTGGGGACTTGCCCAGAGGGCTCGATGGCCTTCAGTCCTATTCAAACCAACTGTTCAGAGCTGGGAAGGTCACTTTTGATTTTGTGCAAGTTATTAATGCGAATGCGGGTTATTTTTGGTGCAGGTTACCCAAAGCCCAGATGTTTCAGATGGCCTAACAAGCCTCCTCTCCTCTACTGTCATCTCAGTTCCCTGAGCTGAGGTGCAAGCTCAGGAGGCCTGAGCAGGCGCAGCGAGGAACAGGAGCCAAATCTTGGACATGATGTGTGATCAATGGCCAGCAGAGCCTCTGAGAGATGTCACTTCAGGAGAAGTGCTTGGTTAGGCACTCTGTATGCCAGAGAGGTTTGTGTCCACCTGCTTTTGTCTGCAGGCTGGCAGATGAAAAGGGGACTTCTGTGTGTGCAGCGAGGTCATGTACATCTGAGAAAACTGAGCAGCCCTGGATCATTTCCCTGAGCAGCCCTGGGTCAGGGCAAAGCCTGCTTGCAGAAGAAAAAAGGAATCCTGTAAATGGGTTTGATATTATTAGCAGAGAGGGCATCGGAACATAGACGCAGAAGAGGAAGAGATTGTGGCTGGATGTACTATCTCAATTGTAGCGCTTCCTGGCTTGACCTTAGTAAAATGTCTTTTTTTGGTAGGAAGTATCTATTATTAAGACATGCATATAAAAACAAAGACATGAATACTAAAATACAAAGCAAATATATATGTTCATGTATCTGAAAAAATGCCTCTACTGCTTATTTACACTCTGTGTATGCATGGTGGGCTACGTTTACGGGCTGTGTATTGCAGATTTTCCTGGCATTGGGGCAGGCAGTCTCTGCTCAGGAATAGATTTTCTTGCATTTTCCAGGTCACAAAGACAGTGACCCAATATATGTTAAAAATAACAGAAATCTGTGTGGGGTAAAATGATGTCTGGAGAATACTGAAATCGGCAAATTGCCAGCAAAAGAGACCAAACCCCTTTCAGTTTCCTTCCTCTCATGTTTTATTGGGCTACACGGTGGGTGCCCATTCCACCAAGCTAATGAGTCCAGTTGCTGCCTGTTTAGCAAAGTTCCTGGCTTGTGCTTGGTTGGCCATATGTGAGTCAAAAATAAAGCTCAGCTTTAAATGTGTGAGATTTTGCTATGATGGACTAGGGGTGTGGAGGATGAGTAAGGTGAATATCTTGGGAAGGCAGATCTTTGCTTTTGATTTTAGTAAGTCTGAATGAAACACTGCAGAAGAGTTCTTGGCTGGGGCTGGTCTTACCAAAAGCAGCTGATCTTGGTACTGAGTTCTTGCTGAAGGGAGTGGAGCATCTCCCTGCTGAGGAAAGGCTGAGGGAGCTGGGTCTCTTTAGCTTGGAGGAGACTGAGGGGTGACCTCATTAATGTTTATAAATATGTTAAGGGCGAATGTCAGGAGGATGGAGCCAGGCTCTTCTCAGTGATGCCCAATGATAAGACAGGGAGCAATGGGTGTGAGCTGGAACACAGGAGGTTCTGCTTAAACTTGAGAAGGAACTTCTTTACAATGAGGGTGATGGAGCACTGGAACAGGCTGCCCAGGGAGGTTGTGGAGTCTCCTTCTCTGGAGACATTCAAAACCCACCTGGACACCTTCCTGTGTGATCTCGTTTAGGTTCCTGCTTTGGCAGGGGGGATTGGACTGGATGATCTTTTGAGGTCCCTTCCAATCCTGAACATTCTGTGATTCTGTGATTTATCCAGGCTAAATAATTGCCTCTTGTTTTTAAGAGTTTGTATTTGCCTGCAGATGCAGAAAAGTGAGGGAGTTATTTTATTTAAATGGACCTTTTGTTTTAAACTATATGTAGAGAGCCTTCCTTGTTGCTCGCTCCTTTAATAAGGCAACTTTTCTTTTTAATCTTATTTTGACATTTGTGTTGGAATTAATGTGATTGGCAGCAGAATCCAATAAATGAGAATTTCAGAGGTGTTTCTGTGCTGCTAAATGAACCTTTGCCTGCAGTTTGACTTGGCAGCACTTGTAGAGTTCTGCATCAGCTGGATTTTATTGTGTGGGGAGATGGATAATCAAAAAGGGAATCGCACGTGCCTGCAAATTAAACATTTTGTTTGGAGCGCTGGCTTGCCGTCGAGCAGCAGCGTAATGTCAGGGAGGGAAGGCGGGGGTACACGAGCCTAGCGCGCCCAGTGCTAAATGCCTCGTCATACAAAAGCACAATGGCAAATGTTCAACAATGCAGTCGTGTCAAAACAAATCAGATCATGAGCAGCACTGGCTTGCTTTGCTTTGTTTGCAGGCAAGTTTTTCTTCTATCTGCCTTGTGATTAATGCCGCTGATAAGTGTGGGGGGAATTGCTGTATACAGTTAATGTGTGCTTAAATACCTGTTTGGATATTAATTTCCTAGCAGAGATGTTTTTGACGTTTAGCCCTTTGCAAGCCTTTCAGAATAAGTGGTGGTACTGCTACACAAACGCTGTAATTGATTTAATTACTCCAGGATATGCTTTTTTCTGCCGATTGCATTCAGAAGACATTACACTGTGTAGAGAATAGATGAATCCAGAAGTGGACATGACCTCTCTTGTGCTAGGCCAGGAGCTTTGAAATCAATGGGTCACGCTCTGCTTCTTTGATATGGAGCCAGTCATACTGAAGCATGCGATGCTAATTTGTCTGAATATTGATAATATGTTGGGAGAAGTCCTCCTCCTCCCTCTTCCCTACCTCGATGGACCTATTGATCTTTTTGTTGTGATTCACTAATTTATAGACCTCGGTCTGGTTGTTAAAGAAAATTATCTACTGAGCAAGCTGATTTTTAGTGTGTCTTTTTAATACTATGAGGGAGTGGAAGCAACATAAAGCTACAGCGTTTCTCAATTGTGTGTGATGGGACATGGCGTGAGCTCTGTAGCTACCAAGTTGGTTTTGATGTGTGGAAAATGTAGGGCTCTTTGTGGGGATAAGGGTAGTCAGCCTGTGCATGTGTGTTGGAGTCAGGTACTCGATTTCTGTTTGCTTCTTAGTAAAATGGAAAATTATTAATAAAATTAATGAAATAACAAAATGATTGAAATACCACAGCTCCATAAAAAGCTCCAGGGCTTAAGAAATTTTAATATCTTAGGAGGTATTTGGCTCAGTTGCAATTCCTTAAAACAAACAATATTTAAATTTTATTAAAGGACTCCAGTCTTTCTTGCTGCTGTCATATTTGGAACATTGTGTTCCAGTAAAATGCTGATAGTTGTTGCAGCCTCCCTCGGGACAGGGCCACAATGGATGACTCACTCTTCGGTGGTTTCAGCTAGTGGTCAGTCTGTAACCAGAATTTTTTGCTTTATTTCTGGAAGGCAATACTTTCCTAAAGATACAACCTTTGCAGTTACCTTCCAGGGTAACTCAGTGCTTTTCTCTGTGACAGGTAGATCTGGAAATGGTAATGTATTCTCCTGCAAACTTCAGCTCTAGAAGATTGAGGGAGAGACCTTTGTGTGCTGAAAACCAGTACCACCACCCTTGCCTTGGGACAGGATGAAGAGCTTTGTGCTGTTGAAGTGAATGAGGGTTTGGACATGGAGCATGGGAGGTGCTCTCAGGCAATTGCCAGTTGAGACCTGTGCGTGATTTTACCTCCTGTTAAATGTAGGAAAGCACTGGAGCTGCGCTGCCTCTGCTGTTGAGTGCTCCAAGAGGTGCTGCAGGGATAAATACACTCAGCTGCAGGGTGCTTGCCCTGGCCCTCTTGCTCTTCATGTGGACATGCTGCCTTCCTTGGGGCATCCCTGCTAGGAGGAAAGAAATGTGAGATGTATTTATGAGGTTGGTCCTGTAGCTTTCACTGAACAGTTTGAAGCAGTGACAATGAATCAATAAATCACACCAAGGTAGTTTTTTTGCATTATTCTGTTTGTTGAGCAGATGGCAAATATGTAATAGAACAAATACACCCTACAAACTTCATTAAAAGAGCATGAGGGTTGTGGTGGTAAACATTTGGAAAATACTGAGGGAACTGCATTGACTGTAGAGCTTTAATTCTGCCTTTTTTCAAATGCAATGTGAGGTGGCCTTCAACTGCGTGATTCTTTTCTCCTGAGAAACCTCTTTCTTGGGCAGGCTGTAATTCAGCAAGGCATTTAAAGTTATTGGCAAACCCATTGACTAGACAAAAATGCACACATGTGTCTGCTTAAATAGGTACACGAACATCCTGGTGATGCACAGCCCGATTCCACGGAGTCTGTGATGGAGAAGGTTGTTAGAAGGGCTGTGGTTCCTTACTTATTTACATGTGCTGTTTATACACACGCTCTCTTCCATTTTTCTATCAAATACTTTGAAATAATAATTCTTAATCATTCACCAAGCCCAGACTGGAGGCATCTCCTGAGGCTTGATCAGGTCACCTGGGAGCTGGTTTTCATGGTAGTTTTGCTCATCACTTTGCCATGGTGAGCACTCTTCACAAAGAGTGAAGCAGAATAAGATAACAAAACACCTGCCATGGTTTACCTTCAATACTACTGTTTGATTAAAAACAAAAATTGAATATAAAATCACATCCCAGCCATTATTTTAAATCACATATGAGGCAAGAGGACTGAACACCATCTTTCTTACTGCCTTTTTTCTTTAAACTTGCGACAAAACCATAAATGACAAGCAGCAAAATATAAACTGAAGCTGTGTGTCTTACTGTGTATCCAGACAAGCAAGGAAAACAGTATCAAGGAAAGCCATAGGTTTGAAATCTGAGTTTTCTAAATCATAAATCATGTATTTAGTCTGGCTATTCTGACCAGGAGTTCAGTGATAATGGGCATGCTGGACAGAGCTGATGGGCAGAACTGAACAGATTAGACATGTAAATGATATGAGCTGCAAAGAGGATTTTATCTTTTCTGGGGGTAAAAAAATCCTTCATCAAATGTGTGAAATTTCTTTAATAACTAGACCTGGCAGTGAAACACATGGTGTTCCAGCAGTGATAATCGGTGCTTCAGCTCACTAGAACAACCAGCGAACCAAAAGATTTGCAGTTACCTCATTCCTTCAGGACTGGAACAAGGGAATGTCAGTTGCCTTCATGCCGAATAAGGGCACATACAGAGAAAAAAACACAAAAGAAGGGCAGGGTTATGTCTGTAACTTTTTTTTCCCATTATTTAGGGACTGCCTTCTACAGGTTTTCTGTGCTGAGTCTGTGTTGCCCGGAGTCCCAGTGCAGACAGGGATCAGCCCTGGACCCTCTCGGAGACTCCCCAGAAGGCAGTGTTTAGCCCCAAATCCCCTTTCTCCCACTACAGTAGCCCAAAATGCATGTAAGCACCTATTTACCTTTTGCATCCACCACACCCTGTGGCATCCAGTTGAACTGGTATTTGTAGATCAGGGCTTTGAATTGCTCACTCTGAGCTTGTGCTCTTTTTTAGTACGCAGGCAGGTACAGAAATTAGTCAAGCTGGGCAAACCTGTCCTCTGAGGTCCCCCTCTCTGGATGCTGCAGTTTAAGGCAGGGAAATAGCAGTCCCACCATCCCTGGGTGGGCCACTGCCTCGTCTCCTGAGGTGCAGGTGAAGGGTGACTTCCTGAGAGCAAAGCCTGTGCATCAGTCCTGTCCTTTTCTGTTTGGATACAGGATTTAGGAGGTGATGTGTCACTAGTCACAAGTTATTTTGACCTGAATGTGTGCTTTGCTGGAACATGGAAATCCCAAATACATGCAGGTTGTAGCTGCTTTCTGTGTGTCTTGGCTGCTGGTTTTATTGATCTCCCTTTGGATGAAAGCTGTCTGAGAGCCTCTTGTACCCATAGCCCTGTCACTGGGAGGAGGCTGCTGGAGGAAACAAGGTTGAGTGTGCCTGATTTTCAAGGCTGACCAATGCTACAGCCTTGGTGCAAGGCACAACCAACCTTTCTCTCTACTCATGTCAAAATGCACTCTGGGAAGCCTCAGCAGAAAGGTTCGTACTTCAGCCACAAAGAGCTGTAGCAGGAGTAATTATTCACTCTTCTGTGCTGCTGCTGGGCTTGGGGGCACTGGGGAAGAGTGATCAGTGAGGAAATTTCTGAGCTCTTGTATGAGGAGTAGGAGGTAAGAGAGACTCTTGAAGGGGGGCCGAGCTGAGTCTGTAGTTGGGATTATTAATACTGGTAGTTTGACCTGTGAAGTACGCAGGAGTGCCGTTTCTCTCAGCCCTTGCAGATGCTGTGAGAAGGCTGTTTGCTCTGTGGAGGGTAGACTAGACCTCAGATTTAAAGGCAATTTAGAGCTCCACTGACTTGTAAGATAAAATGGTGATTTGAGTTTATTTCATTCCTCCCATGACTAAGGAACAGTGAGCCAGTGCAGGGGAAATACGAACAACCTTAACCCAACCGCAATCTTTACCCAAAGCTTGAAGGCAAACCAGGCCTTTGCTGTGCCTAAGGAAAATAAGCTTCTTCAGATGCAGCGGGGGGCAAAGCCTGTGTGGTAGGAGGTTTTAACCTGCACCAAAAAGCATGGGTTGGGATGGCTCAAGGGGGAAATGGAAGTTTGCTGGAGAGAGTTTGCTCCAGACTTGAAATATAATTGTAAGAGCAAGAAGATGGGAAGAAAAATTGCAGATAATTTGAAAAAGCTTTATGTTGTACTGTACTCGATGTTTCCCTTCCTGTGGAGTTGGGAGAACTTGGCTTCTTTCCTTCTGGTGGTGTCGCTGTGTTTATTTTTATTCTTTCTCGGGGCAAATAAGAGTCAACCTCAGCAGTGACTGCAAAAATCCTGGCTTGCTGAATCAATAGTATCTCTGGTCTCCTAAAAATATGAGCAGCTTGATTTTTAAAAAGTGAGATGTTCAAAAGCCAGGCAGTCCTGCATTTCTTGGAGCTGCACACCAGGGACTCAGCGCAGCATGTGGTCACACTTAATTAGCCAGCCCTGGGGCTGGGAGGGCTAAATGCTGCTTCTGATGAACCTGAGCGCGGGGGAGATGAACCTCAGGAGAAGTCCTGTTGCTGTTACCCACCCTGGTAACAGTACAGAGAGGGGTTGTTGTAAATGGTGCAGGGCTGCTTCTTGTGAGATGGCTCGCAAGATCACATGCCAACTTTTCTTCTGCACCAGAGATGTAATGACTTGGGACTTTGTTTGCCACCAAATTATTTTATGTGGTAGATTAACCTGGATTTGTGCACTAGAGTCTCTGGGTCTGTACAGCGCTGTGTAACCTTTGCTTTTGTCACTTGTGGAGGCTTGTGTTTTAGGTCATTTATCTTGATAATGAGTTCTGTTTCACACTTCTAAAGACAAGCACAAATGTGGAAACAAATACCATTAGGGAAGGAGGAGGATCTGGAGGCTGAAGTCTCCAGCAGATAAATAGGGTTTTTACCTCTGGCAGTACATGGAAGTCTTTCATTTTAATATCTAGCAAGCAGCTGATGTCCTTGCTACCAAGGAGGAGATACATCTTGTCCTTCTTCTGCTCTTTCAGACAATACCAGATGTCCATTGCTAGCCCAAAGGCTGCGAAATGTGTGGGAAGTGTAGATCTGTTCTTCACAAAAGCTCATCTGTTTTGTGAGTGGTGTCTGAGATGGGGACTCAAGAGAGGTGGAGTCCTTCCAGTCACAGCCTAAGTTATGCAGTTTAAAGCAATATGGGCATTGCCTTTTTGGTTTTTGTGGGGCTTTTTTTATTTATACTTTGGAGCATTTTAGAAACTCAAGTCTGAAAAAGGAGCGCTCTTCTGGGTAAAATGTTTTAGCCTGTACCCAGAAAGTGCTGCGAGTCCAAAGGCTTGATCTCCTTTGTGAAATGAGACGGGTTGCTGCTGAACATCTCTGGAAGACAGCTGCTGTTCCTGGTTTTCAGAGAAATTTTGTTGGGGGTGAGAATGACAAGAAAGCCTGGAACAAAGCCCTTGTTTACTCCTGCTATGTGCTCTCCTTTTTTCTTTCAAAAGCTGCACCAGAAGCTTACAGGAGAACAGGAGTGGCTAGGACGAGGCTTTGCAGAGAGCTGTGCCGGCTGCCAGCCCCTCTCCCAGGAGAGCTGGTGGGGTTTCAGCCCCTCAGAGGTGGCTTAGAGCAGGGCTCCCACGTGCTGTGTGAAATGCTGCTGCCAGCGCCAGCCTCCAAAATGGGTTTCTAGGAAACCTGGATTATCACTCCACTTTTATTGTGCTCTTTGAAGCGTTCATTGATCTACTTATTTTTATGGCAGGAGACTTCTGTTGCATTGTCTCTGTTGGGCTGTATTGCAGGTTTCGATGCTAATGCCTGGTGCAACAGATTTTTGTTCAGGGCATTAATCCTGTCGTATCAAGGTCTTGCTTACAGCCCATTAGTCCCATAGTTAGACCTGAAGCTCTTTAAGGAAAGACGTTATTTGTGTATGTGTATGTTTGACTGGGGTGTACCTGACACAAAAGAGCCATGATCTGGCACCCAGTGGGTACCTATTACTGGAATGGAAATAGAAATGTCTATTTCTCCACTTGCATGAGCAAAGACATGCATGACAAGGAAGTTATGGAAGAGGGATCTGAGCTTGTGTCTTGGGCACCAGGTGCCCTGGCCTCGGCGTGTTTAAATGCCCCAGTTTACAGTGGATAGAGAGAGCACTGCTTGCTGGTTGTGAGTGGCTGAGGATTGGCCCTGGCACCTTGTTTAGCAGTGTTCAGCTGGTTTCAGCCTGCAAGCTGGAGGGACAGCTCTCGTGTTTTGGGGAAGCTGCAAAGCCATCCTGGGCCTTTGTTACCCAAAGGAGAGCAGGCAGCCCTAGATTACCAAACAAAACAGGGCCTTTTTATGAGAAAATATGCTCTTGATATATCATTTTATTTTATTGACCTTTCTCAGATTTTAGCACTCAGGCTCCCTTTCTGCCATTGTGGTCTGCAGGGTCTCCTCTCCATGCAAAGTGGACAGCATGGTCCTGGAGATCCTTGAGTGTACGAAGCTTTACTCTTCTTTGTGTAAGCAATTTGGCCCAGCTAGTTTTCCTTATGCTTTTTGTGGTCTTAGAGGCAGCAACATGGAGGAAGAGGGGGGAAAAAACCCAAAAAACAAACAAAACACTTTAAAAGCACAGAGCCGTGAACATAAAAGTCAAAGCACTGACATCCTTCCTACCTCAAACTGAGTAGTTTCAAGCTGAGACTGTTGTTTTTCTTAAAAAAAAAAAAAAAACAAACCCAAACCGGGACATTGTCAGTGTAGGGATACTATATATTCTGAAAGAATTTCCAGAGTTTAAGCATAGCTATTAGCTGCCTCTTTTTAAACGAGCCATTTCAGGGTGATAATCTCTCCCTATCAGATCATGATTTTGAGCTCTTGGTATCTCTGATATTAGCTTTAACCTTTCCTGTGTAAGCTCATTAAGATGGAGAAAACATACACAGGGGAAACCACGCAGTCCTCATCTTCCAGCGAGGAGTCTTTCCTCTTTAGCGAGAGAAACAGCTTTAACAACTCCACAGTCAATAGTGTGTTGTGGTTTCTCCTGTGAGAGCACCATGGAATAAATGAGATTGTGGATTCATGAGAAATTAGTGTCTCGTGCCACACAGCGGTGTCCTCGGCTGGCTCTGATACTGTCACCTGCAGGCTTTGGTTCAGGCTGTTGATCCTTCAGCACAGGGGTCTGAGCCAGCAAAACCCGACAGAGCAGGTGAGGGAGAACACTGCAAGGAGAAGCACGATGCTTGTTGGTACTGTTCAAAGGGTGATTTTCTTAAGAAAAAAACATATAGGGCTTTTGTTTCCTTCGTGCTGTGATCTCTGGAGGCAGATCCAGTGTTGCTGTTTGCATTTCACCCTAATCTGTACAATGTTGATCTCGATGTTTAATGAGTGGATTGGTGTGAAATCAGGCTTCAGGCTCCCAGATAGTGGCTTAGTAAATAAAATAAGCAGCCGCTCTTCTAGCCTGGAGGGGTTGCTATGAATTTTTTATCACTGATTCTTATGACATGCCATTCCCACAGCATTTGGATTTGTAGAAAGAAAAAAAAAAACCCAACAACTCCTCACTATCCCAAGAAATCTCCATCTCAAAGGTTTACACACTGCAACAACTACTACCTAATTGTTGGCAGGTAAGCTCCTGTGTGATTATGTGAGCGGGAGAGACAGACACTTGAGAAAATCATCTGGATATTTACTCTGACAGGCAGATAGAGAGATACCGTGAGGCCGATCAGAGGGTGTCAGGCACACTCTGAGGAGCTGCCTGGGTGCCTGGGGACAGGCATAACCAGCTGAAGCCCACATCAGTCTTCTATCTCTTGCTGTCAGCTTGATGATTGGATTTTTAGCAGTGGTGCTTTTGCCATCCCCATTATTTTAACGATGCTCAAAATGCCTCCTGGAGTAGCCGGTGGACCAGCTCTGTGCAATTGCCCTATTAATACAGTTTCAAAACTACTGCCTTGCTTTTAGTCTCTTGTAAAGACTAAGGTTGTTCTCCAACTTTTATGACAAGATGACTTGCTCTACAGGGCCACGTGGTGCCAAGGGTTGTGCAGATACAGCCTTGGAGCACTTGCCCACTCAGTACATGGAAAGGGAAAGGTGGGGAAGAGGAAGGGAAGGGGTGTTCTGGCTCCCTGGAGCAAGGCAACAGGGGACAATGAGACCCTGTGCCAGCACATGTGGGAAGGGGCTGAGGGCCACCCTGCTAGTGACTATGAGGTTGCAAATTCCCTGCTTGCAGCCCCCTCCGGGGTCGTGCTCTGTGCCACGTGACTTTGGCGAGGCTTAGCCAGCTCCAGATGCACTCACGTGCCAGGCTGCTGTGGTCCCGGTGCACTCCTCAGCATTTACTAAAAGTGGGTGTACAATGCTGAAAACCCCCTTTGCACGGGCATAAACAGCTGCCCAAAGGAACAAAGGTACATAGCTCAAAACCCTCTGTACCTGTACCCAGCTGTACAAGCAAAACCTCCTTATTCTCCCCGGCTCGGTGCTGCCAAGCAGGGGCTGTGGGACGGCCGTGGGGCTGGGGTCGCTCCCCACAGTTGGAGGTGAGTAGAGGCTGCTTCAGCACACGCAAACTGGAGAGATGTTGGCCTGCTATTAAAAATAGGTAATGGGCCGTGACGTCCACCAAATGAGGTCTTGTGATATCACAACAAATGCAGTGTTTCAGGCAGATGAACATAATTCTGTCAGTGGGATTAAAAGGAAATGCTGCAAAATTACACAGATGGTTTTCAAGAAGTCATAAAAAGTTAATTGAAATGGGTTTTTTTTTTATTAGTTACGTGCTACGTTGCCACACAGCACTGGGCGTATGGATTGAAAGGTTGTTGGGATTTTTAGGGAAGTGAGGTGAAGTGGGAAGGACTCTGTGGGACCTGCTATAAAGAGCTTAGGGGAGGTTTTTTTTCCTGCCCTGTCCTGCAGCTTTGCATCTGGCCAAAAGAAAGATGCTCCTGTTTGTGCGTTTTAGTAAGGCCAGCTGAGAGGGAGAGGCATGAGTGTGCCATGTCGGTGGATGTGGGGACGTGGTGGGCACGGGTGCTGGGGTGCTCAGGGCAGCGAGGGAAAAAAAATCCCTTTTAAATTGTGTTTCTTTGATTCTCGTCCTTCTGGTGCCATTTTGGTAGTACTGAGGAACTGGCCAAGTACACAACCCCCCCGGCAGCTTGTGCAGAACCTGCCAGTGTCCAGTTTGCCCAGCAGTCTGACAATGAAAAATTAGAGTATCTAATTTTTCCGGATCCATATGGGCTTCCTCATCCCAGGGCTTCAGCTTCAGCCCTTCCAGCTGAGCTGCAGGCCCTGGCTTCCAGCCTTCACAGCCAGTTTGGTTCCTTGAAAATTTGAGTGCACGTCACATTCACAGCACAGACGTTAACAGAGGAAGTGTGCAACTTCCACTGCAAGAGTTTCTTTCTGACAAGGTGTGCTCGCTGCAGGGGCCTGTGCTAGAAATTAAATAAATAGTTGCTGCTCCCTGCTGAGCAGGAATCTGAAAGCTCATGGTGGGTTTTTTCTACATTGCAGATCCAAGCCCTGCAAATGGCTAATGATGGTCAAGAGTGACTGCGCTGCCTGTCTGTAGCGTTCACGTGCTTGCCAGCTTAGCAAGTCAAGGGGGAGTTTGGGGAATCTGGTAGGATAAATGCACCAAATTTGAAATACAATTTCTTACCTGTGTTAAAAAGAACACACAGGGGCCCTGAGGTGCGAGCTCCTTGTGCAGGAGGAGATGTCAACTAGGCAGAAGGCAAACCAAAAACCAGAGGCCCAGAGTCCAGGCAATTTGCCTAACATGGCAGGCAGAATTTGCCCTCAGTATTTGGGTGTTTGATGCAGGGGTGGAGTTTTTGGATCCTGGACAGCCTGCAAATGCTCATGTGTTGGTCGGTGCCTCATAGCTGTTCTGAGGGGACAGGGCTGTTTCTGCAGAGGCTGGCAACATCCCATGGGCTGTCCTGCCCTGTCCTTCCCACATGCATGGCTCAGGGGTTGTGTCCCTGAGATGTGTGCCAAACTTGTGTTCCCTCCCTCCCTGTGGTTAGCAGAGGGTTGAAATAGGAAAATCTCATAGCTCCTGGGTCTTGCAGAAAGAGCAAGGAACAAGCTTTTTCTGCTGCATATCCAGTGCTGGGATCTGTGGAATGCTGCTATTGATTTTATGAAAGCAGTTAATGAGTTGACTGTAAAGCAGGAAAGCAACAGCATGGGAACAAGCTGTGTATGGTGAGGTTTACGTGAAGGGAGATGCCAAAAATTATCACCTACGCTTTTTGAGTGGCAGAGCCAAGCTATGAAACGTGCTGTCTGTGTTGGCACCTTCCGAATGGGTGGTGGAGCGGTGCAATGATGTCCTCTCCCAGTGCAAGTGAGGCAGGCTGCCACCGTGGGTTTTGGCACAGTCACCTTCACCTTGGGCATGTGTCCGTGGGCTGAGGTGGTTCAGACCTGCAGCATGGGCTGGATCGGGCCTGTGGATCAGCATGCAGCCATTGGTAAGGGGGTAAATAAGAGAACAAACCCAAGTGCCTTAACAGGACAAACAAATACCGAGTGTGTTGGTATAGGTGAGCATCCTCCCTCTAGGCTGCTCTACACACTTCAGAATCTGAAACGGGGCAGAAATACTGTTTCTGCAGATGAGAGGTTACCAAGGGGGACAGGCTCCGTCTCCACATTCACATGGGCTGTAAAGACTCTGCTAAGATGCTTCTCTCTTCATTGCCAACAAGGCTGCACTGTGGGTAAGCTCAGTCTGGTCAATGAAATATCTACCTCTGCAGAGAAACATCTTAATGTTTTACTGTGACCTCGTGCATTGTGATTTTCTCCAGTCTGTGAATTCATGTGTGGTATTTTAGAGCTTACTTCTTGGGAAAGGATTTTCAGCTTTAAAGACCTGGGTGGGGAAATATGTTTCAAAGACTTCTAAAATGTTACAGCATTCAGCTCCTGTGGTGGCAGAGTTTTAATTTCTTAATTTAATCCTTACGTTGCTTTGCTGTGGGGAAATGCTGAAGAGATTTGTGTTGGATTTGTTTGGCCCTACCATGTGGCTAGTAGGATCAGATTTTAGCAGTTTTATCAGCCTGTCAGCGTGCATCATTTTTGCTCGGGGGAAATACATGATCCGCTTGCCTTCCCTGCTTATTTCACATTTGACTTGGTGCTCCCACTGTGGCAAAGATACCCTGAACTCTTTTAATCACGCTCCTTTGGAGATGGCAATGAAAAAAATCTGCTCTCTGCAGACATTTCCTCAGCCTGCAGGCTAATTGGGGCCACCGGTGATTTGAAATAAACATCCTTGTAAATGAGCCCCTGACCAGGTTTTGCATTTCTGTCTCACTAGTCTGTCCTTACATTTTAGGGATTTTGATCATCAAGACCAAGTTTGAGGCACCAGATCTCAGTCACAGCTGTGCTTAAAGCAACCCTTTTTATCTCTCTAAAGCAAACTCTCCTAATTGTAAGCAGGTAAGGAGGATTAACGCTAGTTGGTAATTTGTCTCTTGCTCTTTAATATGCTTGTAGCCCCATGGGGGGACACACTGACTCCAGTGCCTCAGAGGAGGCAAATAGCTGGACGAACAAGGCAGCTGGAGAGCTCAACTGGGCCTTAGGCTAGGAATAAATCCTTGCCCTCTGTTCAGGTACTCATCCAGGCTTCCTTCTGGCTTGTTAGCTTCAAAATCTCCTACTCCAGCAGCCCTACAGCAGTTCTGCTGGAAACTATTGAAATCTACAGCCAAACACCAGGCAGAACTGCACTGTTTTGTCAGAAATTGGTCCTTGAATGTTCCCTGCATCCGTTTTGTACCTGGGGGATAAGTTTCCGATTTCCCATTGTAATTTTGTCAAATTTGCTTTATATGAAGTGCTTTGAGACCAAAATGGAAGATGTGGCCTTGTCAAGCAACTTGCTTTGTGATTTGGACTTGTTCCAGCCTTAGTTGTTCAGGGAAAACGTAGCATTGTGTTGGGTTTGTGTGTGTGTGTGTAGTGGAGGAAGGGCTACCTTACAAGAGCAAAAAGCTCCCCCGGCTCCAAGGTAGAGACCCCCCCAGCCCAGGCTGGGCCAGTGAGCACTAGAGAAATGCCTCTGCAAATCTGTATTTTTGAGAGGAAGGACTGTCATAAAAAGAAGAACATGTGGTACCTGGAGGAGAGGCCTTTGACCTGAACAAAAGACAACCATTGACCTAAACAAAGGACAGACAGACACAGGGAGAGCTTCATTGCCAGAGGAGAAGACAGAGACCCACACCCAGCTCAAATGAATGGAGTAGGAGAAGACAAAAGTCCCCTGCAGCCCATGGAGATTCAACGGTGGATGAGTCTAAAGCCCATGGATGTCGCCATGCTGTAGCTGACAGCTGAGCCCAAAGAGGTCCGTGACTCCATGGGAAGCTCATATGTTGGAACATCTTCTTCTGGACTTCCATGCCGGGAAGAGCAGCAGAGGTGAACTGACTGAACCCCCATTCCCTGTCCCCTGTGCCACTGAGGGGGAAGTTAGAGAAATGGGGAGCAAAGTGATTTGAGCCTGGGAAGAAGGAAGGGGTGGGGGAAGGTGTTGTAGGATGTGGTTGTTATGTCTACTCAGATGATTTGCAATGAATTAAATTGATTTTCCTTCCCCAAGTTGAGTCTGTTTTGCCTGTGACCGTCACTGGTGAGTGAGCCATCCCTGTCCTTCATTCCTGATCCCGTGGCCCCTTTGTTGTGACTCCCATCCCACCTCACCGTGTCAGGGGAGTGAGTGCAGGACTGCATGGTCAAACTACCACAGGCATGAAAACACTCTACTTGAGTTCAGCACATGAAAATGTGAGATCGGACTGTCCCCGCTATGAAGCGGCATCACGTCACATGCTATGGCTCACAGGGCCACTGGAAGATTTTCTCAGACGCTGTCTGTGTTGTGAACCCTTCGAAAGCAGAACTCAATGCAGGAAAAGTGTTCTCACCAAAAATCTTGTGAACTTCACTGAATAAATGGCCTAATTAAGACTGAAGAGGACTTCAGTGCTCTGAAACACTCGTGAAGTGCTTAGTTGAGTAGGAATTGACTGAAAGAAAGAAAACATAAGTTTTTTTTCCTTTTTCTTTCTCACATGCAGACACCAGCAAAATCAACAGTTTCATCTTTGCAGAAATTCAGGTGCCAGTCCACACAGTCAAAGTCAAAACACTTCAAGTGACAAATTGCCACGTCTAACAGGGGCTTTTTAAATGGAGCAATTGGCAGCTACCTGCTTAGTTTGAATGATCTTATTAGTATAAATTATCTTGTTTCTCTTTTTGTTTCTTCCACTATTGTGTTACAGGTTTATGCACAACATCCTATACATTCTTGTGTATTTAAGACATTTAAAACGGATATACATAGAATTTGTTTCCATTCCTAACAGCTTGAGCAATTAGTGGTAATTTGTTGGCAAAGAGAAGGCAACTTTCCTATTTTCCTAGCAAACTGCACTTACTGATTCCTGTAATGGTGCATAGAAGCTGCACCCCTCGGAGGTAACGACTGTCTGGAGACTCCTTGTCACTTGGATGATCACCAGTGGTACCAATTTGCTGTGCTTCAGTTGTGTGGAGTAAGAACAGCTGTACTGGGTCAAACCAAAGGATCCATCGAGCCTTTCTGCCTGTCTCCAGAATGCCTGGAAGAG
>NW_010303605.1:84838-85077 GCF_000700745.2 Antrostomus carolinensis
CATGTCATGGAGGACACAATGTGTGGTGTTTCCCTGAAAGGCACATACCGTGGTGGCAACATCGTGCTGCTGCTACTGGAGGCAGGCATTAACTGATGGGTTTCTGCAGTCAACTCTACAAGATGCAAGAAGCCAGTGTTGTTAATTTAGGAGAAGGCTCTGCTTCTGTTACAGTTTTCCTTCACATTTCCAAATCATGTTAGTGTTGAGGGTATTATTATTATTATTATTATTATTAT
>NW_010303607.1:0-3232 GCF_000700745.2 Antrostomus carolinensis
ATTTTATTTTATTTTATTTTATTATTATTTTTGAGGGGTAGAGGGTTGATGGATTTGTGTGGTGGTTTGCAGGTGGAGCTACTGCATTTCCACAGAGCTTGGGCTGAGCCCTGACCCATTGCATGTTGCAGGGTTCCCAGCTCCTACTAATGAGTAGGACGAGCCCTTGAGGGAAGGGGGTTCCCTGGAGCAGGGTCCTCCTCTGGTTTGGGCACATTTCAGGGCTATCAATTCAGGGGTACTGAGCCCTAAAGATGCATCTTGTAGGGCTCCAAGGTCACCCCAACTGCAGTGGAGATGGGTGCAGGGATGGTGGGGAGGGAGCAAATCCCTCCTCTTTTGGGATCCTGAGGAACTTGGGATGCTGAAGAGCTGCTGTCTAAGTCCCTCCTGCCCTGGAGCTGGGGATTTTGGGGGAAAATCTACCCGGGGGGACCTGGAGAAGGAGGAGCAGGGCTGTCAGCAGAGGAGCAGGCGCTGGAGGGTTAAGGGGGAGTGTTTGCAGCCAGTCCCTTGTCACCAAGGAGAAGGGAACAGCACTTGGGAAGGAAACAAAACACCCACTGCCCAGGAGGGTGATTTCCTTTCCCCACACTCCATTGCAGTCCTGGGACCCTGAGAAGGGCTCCCAGCACCAGGAGGACGGCGTCACCATCCCGGGTGGCAAAGAGCAATTGGCATCGGGTGAGTGTGGCTGCTGGGGAGGTGGGCTGGGGACACAGCCCAGGGCAGCTCCCCATGTCCCCATCACTCATGTCCCCATCACTCATCACCCCTTTCCCTCCATCTCCTCCCAGTCTTATGGCAAAATGTGGGGGATATCGGGCACCGCGGTGCGGAGCATCCGTCCCTACCAGTCCAGCGAGCAGTACCTCTACGCCATGAAGGAGGACTTGGCCGAGTGGCTGAAGGAGCTGTATGACCTAGACATCAATGTGGACACCTTCATGGAGGTGCTGGAGACGGGGGCCGTGCTCTGCTCTCACGCCAACAATGTGACCCACGTGGCTGGGGAGTTTGCCCACACCTGCCCTGACATCGCCCGCCACCTCCGGCTGCCCACCACCGGCGTCACCTGCAACCTCACGGCACAGCCGGGCACCTTCCAGGCCAGGGACAACGTCTCCAACTTCATCCAGTGGTGCAGGAAGGAGATGGATATCAAAGGTAGGATGCTGGGCTCCAGCCACCCCATCTCCCTGCGTGCAATTCCCCTCCAGCTGCTCCTGGGTGCTTTCCTGTGTGTCCCCCAAAGCTGGTGCCACCTCGGAATCGGGCAGCACCACAAACAAGAAATTCCTGAGCTGGCATTTCTTGCACAAGCTCCTCCAGGCTCGGCAGCAGCTTTGTGGGGTGCTGGCACGCAGTGGGCGGGTTTGCTTGGGTGCAAATATGCGCCGGAGGGGTTGAAATGGAAAGGAGCTCTGCCACAGTGTGGCCCTGCCATGGCCGTAAGGACACCAGGAGCAGTCCTGGCTCTGAGCAAAGGGTCTGTCACCCTGTCCCCAGCACCAATGGATACCCGGGAAGGACATGGGCATGGAGTGACATGTCCTCAGTGCACCCAGTCACTGAGTTTTGTGGCTTTGGGATGTCATGAAACAGCCGTAGCACCTTTGCTTGTAGCCCAAGGGGAAAGCTCTTCCTCCCTGCATTTATCCCAACTCTTATTGGACCCAACCATATTCCTAGTAGGATGGCTCCAAGGAATAACTTCCCTTTGGGCAGATTTAGACTCCATCTGTGTTCCCCTGTCCCCTTTGTCCCTGTCCCCACATGCCTGTCCTGGCTCAGTCCACCCTTGCCCTGCCCCAGATGTCCTGATGTTCGAGACAGAGGACCTGGTGCTGAGGAAGAATGAGAAGAACTTTGTGCTGTGCCTGCTGGAGCTGGCACGCCGTGCAGCCCGCTTTGGCATGCGTGCCCCGACCCTCGTGCAGATGGAGGAGGAGATCGAGGAGGAGCTTCGCCAGGAGCTGGACCTGCCACCTGCAGACACTTCCCTGCCCCGGCCCCCCAGGAAACCACGGGACCTTCAAAACCTCGACCAGATGGTATGGATGGGCATGGAGTGGGACGGGGATGGGGTTGGAGATGAAGATGGGGATGGTGATGGGGATGGCCACCCCAGGACCTTTCCCAGGAGCCCTGGTGAGGACCCATCCCTGTTGCCTGCAGGTCCAGCACCTGGTGAGCCGCTGTACCTGCCCCGTCCAGTTCCCCATGATCAAGATATCCGAAGGGAAATACCGTGTGGGTGACTCTGACACCCTCATCTTTGTCCGGGTGAGTCTGCTTCACCCTGTGCTTTTGGGTCACAGGCACCAGGGATCCTGCTCTACTGCCACAAAGCCTCTTCCATGATCCATCCACCAAATGGGGCTGAAATGGGGGTTTTGACCATTATCCCCAGAGTGGGGAAGCTCTGCTCTGCAATATGTGTGTGCATGGGTGGAACCATCCATGTGTAGGTGACAAAAACCTGCTGTCCCACGCCAAACCAGAGCCAGGACTTACCCAGCAGTGGGAACACTGGGGTGCTCTGTCCCTGCCTGGATCTGTCCCTTCCCAAAGGGCTCAGCACATGATGGTGCAGAGGGGTTTTCCTGAAGGCTCTCTGCTCTCCTTGGGGTGGTGAAACATGCCTGTTGGGATGGCAGCGGGAGCTGAGACCCTCCCTGCCTTGGTAGTGCTGAGCTGGGGGGATGACGCTGTCCTTTGGGAGACCTGGTGGCACTTAGGGCAAGCCCATGGCTCTCAAAGCCCAGCTGAGCGTGTCACCCCAGGCTACTTACAAAGAGGTGGGGGTCCCAGGGCTGTGTTGTGTGCACCTCCCCAGCCCTCACGGCACACGGCATCCCACACAGATCCTGCGGGAGCACGTCATGGTGCGGGTTGGAGGCGGTTGGGACACACTGGAGCACTACCTGGACAAGCATGACCCGTGTCGCTGCACCTCACTCTGTGAGTCCCTGTGTCCTCAAACCCCGTGGCTCTGCCCTGTGGCTGGGGTGAGTGTGGGAGGGGGGGGGCCTGTGGTGGGTCTCACTGCTTCTGGGGCCGATAGAGAGTGGGAGGCTTCGTTATCGTGATGCCTCATGGCTTTGCTGGGGAATGTCTGGTTCTGGGGACTCTCTTTGGCTTTGGTGGCCACTAGATGTCACGGCAGACTTTGGGATGGAGCCAGAACCCAAAAACCCCTTTGATCAGGGAACACAGGTTTGCATAAGCC
>NW_010303607.1:3439-3675 GCF_000700745.2 Antrostomus carolinensis
CAGCCGCTCGCATAGCCCCCTGCCCCCTGTCACCTGGGGGTCCCGTGTGCCCCCCAGACCTCGTTCCCCTGCCACCCCCTCACCGGAGGGCTCGGGTCCCCCTCACCAGGAGCAGCCCCAGAGGGTCCCTTCAGGCAGGTAAGGGGTGCAGAGACGCTTCGTGTCCCAAACCATCTGGTTTCAGAGCATTTTTCTCACATCTCTGATTTTTTTTCCCTCCATTGCAGAGGTGCTCA
>NW_010303607.1:3977-4407 GCF_000700745.2 Antrostomus carolinensis
GGGGTACACCAGCACCTCCAAAAAGGACCCAGCAAGGAGCCAAATTGTCTGTGGCAGCTGCCAGGGTGCAGGAAGGGGGGGTCCCCGCCATGGTGCCACCCCGTGCCCCCAGCCCTATAAAGGTCTGTGCCCCTTCCCCACACCGGGCTGCCTGGGGAGACTCACAAAGCCAGAAAATCCCGCGGGAAGGGAACCAGGGAGCCCTCAGCCGGGGCCAACTGCCTGCACCCCAAAATTCCTCCAGCCAGCCTCCGAAACAGGACGGCAGCACTAAACCCCCCAGCAAAGCCAGCCCGGCCATCTGCCGGCCCCCCACCCCTTCAGCCCATTTCACAGATGGGTGCAAGGTCTGTGCTGCTGGGGGGGGTCCCCAGGGGATGCAGCAATGTCACCCAGACCCAAGCACAAGGGCTGGGGGTGCTGAGGGGCC
>NW_010303607.1:4469-7787 GCF_000700745.2 Antrostomus carolinensis
CAGCCTCCTGGCTATGGCGGGGTGGTGGAGGAGCTCTCCCGTGGGCTGCAGCCCCTGCGCTCTGTGGAGCTGGGAAACTGGGTCCCCAAAACGTCCCCAAAAGCCACCCCACAGCCCACCACCCTCCCAGCTGGGGCAGAGGTGGAGGTGCTGGGAGTTGGGGGCCAGACCCCACAGGGACCCAGGGTCAGCAATGTCCCCAAGCCCCGGCGGTGCCTGAAGAAGCCCGAGCGTGTGCCCTCCATCTACAAGCTGAAGCTACGACCCAAGACACGTCCCCGGCGGGACCACCGGCCCGGCAAGCGCCCCTCACGCATCCCCACCCCACTGGGGACTCGCCTGTCTGCCCCCCGGGTCCATCATCACCCCACGGGGACCCCTAGGCACCCCCAGACCAGTAGCACCCACCCAGGGGCCAAGCCCTCACCAGCTGACAGCGGCGCATGGCTGACCGAGGATGACGAGGAGGCGTGGGTCTGACCCCACACCCCGAGTTCTGGCAGGGATGGACCCCTTGCTCATCTGAAGGTGGGAGCAATGCTGAAGCTGCAGTGCCCGAGCTCAGTGTGGGCAGTGTGATGGATTTGCTCCCAGGGAATCTGGGGGGGTCCCCTCTTGCTCTTCAGAGCTGCACCACCTCCTTCCCAAGGGGGAATTTTTCTGGACTGGTAATTCTCCTCTTAAACAGACATTCTTGTACTGGTTTGGGTGGAAAAATCCAGCCCCAAACTGAGAGAATGGGGCACTTTCTGCAGGGAAGAAGGGAATAGCCAACCCCTACAGTGTCCCCCTAAATCAGGGACACCCCACACCTGGCATCCAACCATCTCGTACCTCAGTCTGCCCCATCTGTACAATGGGACTAACGATCCTCGTGTCTTACAGCACCAAGAGACTTAATGAGTGTTTGAGTCGTTCAAGTTGGGGGGATCACAGGGGTCACCCCCTTGCTGAGCCCTTATGGATGAAGGTGGGAGACCCTTGGGGGGGGGATGGGGGGGGGGGTCAGTGGTCACCTTGGTGGTGATGGCTGTCACCAAAGGTCATGGCAGGCACTGCCACACTGCTGAGCCTGCAAGCCATGGACCCGGCAAGGTTGTTTGTGCAATAGAGATACACCAAAGCTCTTCTGTTTTGGCGTCTTTTCTGTGTGGGTGGGGAGGGAGAGAGGATAATCCTGAGGGGGGGTTACAGCTGGTGGGTGGAATTCATGCTGCACAGCAAATATCCCTCTGAGAGTCCCTCATTTCTCCAAGAGAGGATGACGCCAGCCCCACAGCCCTGCAGAGAAGTAGCAAAGGTGAGCACCAGGCTCCTGTGGATGCAAAACCTTCTTAAAAAAAAAAAAAACCTACTCCTTTTGCATGGGAGAAACAAATCCCCCCACCCCAGACCACTGCCTCCCGCAGAAGGGCTGTGAGAGTGGCACTGGGACGGCGAGGAATCTGGTGCCACGGGCAAAGAGCAGCAAGGCAGGTACAGAGCAAAGGGGAACAGACCTGATTTTTTAATTTGATTTCAAAGAAGGGGGTGCAGGGCATTACAGGCGGTGCCGACACCTCAGGAATCTCCGACAAGAAGCCCAGGGTGGGGAAAGGAAAGCCAAGTTTGGGCAACCGGGATGCTCACTGGAGGAGGAGGAGGAGCTGGAGAAGAGGGAAGCATCCTTGCCAGGGCTGGACTGAACCCAGGCATCGCCTCCTGCGGCACCACGCGCACGTGGGGCAGAAACCCAGCCTGGGGACAGCAGTGGGGACATCCTCAGCCTCTCCCAGGCTCAGGGGCAGGTTCTTTTGAGCAGAACCAGGGTGACGTTGGGCGAGTGGTGACACTGAACTAAGGGTGTGAGTAGGGACAAGGGACAGGTCGCTGGGAGCTGCTGCTGTGCTCCTGGCTGCTCCGGTCCCCACGAGCCTGGCCACGCTCCGGACCTCCCTGTCCCGCTTTCTCTACCTGCACCCATCAGGTGCCACCACCTCCCCCCTCCTGAGCTCTTGGGAAAGTAGCTCTTTGTAGCCCTCGTTTTCTCGGGAGCTGGGAAATGCTGTCGAAGCAGTGAGAGTTATTATTACTAATATAACTTTCTCTGTCTATAAAGTACAATAGAATATAACAATTATATTTATAACCTTTTTTCTTTTTTTTTTTTTTCCCAAAATACTAAATAGATGCTATAAAAACCTGTAACTAATTGTGCTATAAACTGCAGGCTACAGGGTTATAACAATGTATTGGCTTCATCGTTGATATGTATACGTCGGAGCACTTTATAAATGCTTTATTAGTAGCATTTACCAAGGAGTTTCCTTCTCAAACAATTTGGAGAGATAAAGCTAGCCAGAGATCGATAACGTGGACTTACACGTGTTAATAAATCCTGACGAGGTGGTGAAGCCTGGCTGGTTTGCCCTGAAGGCGAGGGATGGTGATGGGCCAGGGCCACCTGAGATGGACCCATGTCCCCCCTGTCACCTTTCCTTTTTTTTTTTTTCTTCCTTCTTTTTTTTTTGGAGCAAAGGGAACAGGATTTGGTTCCCAAAGCAGCTGCTGGGGGTGGGAAAGGAGGAGTGGGGTGACTCCCATCCCCATGGTATTGGGGCTGCAGGGCACAGCAGGGATGGGGCAGTGAAACACACCATGCCAGAGCTCAGCTGGACCCACTCTGGATAGAAAGTGTTAGCAAGAGCACGGCGGTGCCTCTGCGAGATGGAAACCTGGCTGTGGGGGAAGAGATGGGGCTGGTGGCCTTTGGCTTCACTGCCCAGAGCTGCACTGAGTATCTGCATCACCTTGTTACACCAGAAATCATAGAATCATAGAATGGTTAGGGTTGGAAGGGACGTTAAAGATCATCTAAGTTGAGATTTTAAGGTTTAGTCACTGAGATGGTTTTGCTGGAGGATGGATCGGGTTCAGATCCTGCCTTGGAGGATGGATCAGCCTCAGATCCTGCCTTGGAAGGTGAGGACCATTTCCCTGGGTCTCACAGGGAGCAGCCAAGAAGGAGGAACCATGACCCCCTCAGCACCCCAACACCATTTCCTAACAGGGGCTGCGCTTTGCCATTCACCCCACAGGATAAGACACAGGTGAGCTACAAGTCTGGTGTGAAAACAAGCCAAAAGATTAAAATAATAATAATAATAATAATAATAATAATAATAATAATGGGGAGTTGACTTTCCTATTAGGGATATGCAGGGTGGAAAAAAAGGAATGCAACTGGAAATGGAACTCCAGCTCCCTATTGCTTCGGAGGCTGCGTGCCCATCGCCGTCTGGCGTGGATGGAGACACGTGTCGTGGTGGGAAAGCCCAG
>NW_010303607.1:7841-8846 GCF_000700745.2 Antrostomus carolinensis
TGCCTGCCTGCCCGGGGGGTGCCACGGGTTTGGGTGGGAGCTGTGCAAAGCTGGTCGCCCACCAAGCCCGGGATGCGAGGTAGCGGAGGGGTGATCTGCCCGGCAAGGAGCGTTTCCAGATTATTTGGTGTTGGAAAGGCTGGTGGGGGAGGAGGAGCCTTCCTTGGCTGAACTGGGACAGAAAGAGACTGGGAGCCCTGGGGAAGCAGCACCCAGCACCTCAGGGGATGTAAAGGGTCAGGATGGGGGCTTTATTAATTTTTTTAAATTTTTTTTTTTCCCTTTCTGGCTTTCATCCAGAAAAATCCGCCTGGAAATCCAACTCAATCAAGCCAAAAGAGAGACTGTGTAACCTGGCCTCTTGCCGGAGGTGTCTCTGCCTCCGAGGGGAGAAACCCCAGCTCCACAGGGAGGAAAATGGGGGTCCTGGCTCTGCTGTGCCCCGGGGATGGAGCCACCCCCTGCAGATCGGGACACAGGCGCTGGGCAATTCTCTTCCAGGGGACAGGTGACAGCAGGCAGCAGCAAGCGTTGTCCCTGTGATGCCAGAGCGGGAGCCAGCAAGGACAGACCCCACAGCCAACCTCTGGCCACCATCTGAGGCATCTTCTGCACCCCAGTGCCACGCAGCAGCAGAGACACAAACCCCCTGGGACAGCTTTGACCCCGAGTGCTGGAGGCTTGGGGAGGGCTCAGAGGTTTAGTCAAAGTCCTTCCTCACCCATTGCTACCGCTCCGACCTGCCGGTGGCCACCACATCACCCTGCCCAGCATCGCCCAAGGTGCACCGTCCCCACATGTCACCACAGGATGCCAGCGCTGGTGGGGGAGCAAACCCCGAGGTGCCTCCAGCACAGTTCCCACCACGGCATCACCCCCGCAGAGAGTGGTGACACCAGCCCTCGCCGGGCAGCCCCGGTCCCCAGGGATGAGCGGCTGCGGGGGCACAGCCAGGGGGGTCCGTTGGGACAAGGGGGAGCTCACATGATGGTGCATCGGTTCCTG
>NW_010303607.1:8914-9236 GCF_000700745.2 Antrostomus carolinensis
GGACATGCTTGCAGCGGGCGCAGCCCACGCTCTTCAGGAGCTCGCTGAAGAGCAGCAGGATGTGCCAGTTGTACTTGGCCGAGCACTCGATGTAGCCGCATTTCCACGTCTTCTTCACCAGGTTGGAGACGTTCCAGCGTGGGATCACCCGGCCCCGCTGCAGGTCCCGCTTGTTGCCCACGATGATGATGGGTGTCTCCGAAGTGCCGATGACCCTGGGGAGGGCAGATGGTGAGGGAGGACAGAAGGTGACAGGGCAGAGAGTGATGACCAACCAGCCCATGGACACCAACCCATTCCAAACTGGCTCTTGGCTTTGTCT
>NW_010303607.1:9268-13613 GCF_000700745.2 Antrostomus carolinensis
CTTGTACCTCTTCATGGCCACCCCACCGACGTGCCAGCCCCAGTTGCTTTCCCAGGGATGGTTGCCCTCACCCTCAGGGGATACCTGCCCAGGGGTCCTGCTCCTTCTCCTGCCCTCAGGACCACTTTTACTTTTGTTTTTGGGCTCCCAGCCCTGCCAAGGGGCTTCACCCCAGTCTCTAACACCTCATCTCCGATGCCAAGAGCAGGGGAGCGGTGGGGTGAGCCGTACTGCCCTGCCAGGAGCTGTGGGGGGATGCACCCTCTGGCAAAGCGATCCCTACCTTGTCTCCAGGATCTGCTGGCGGATGGTTTTGATGTACTCGAAGCTGTCAAAGCAACAGATGTCATAGACCAGGATGTAGGCATGGACGCTCCGGAGCCCCCTGCAACACACGTCCGCCCACTCCTGCAAGGTGCAGAGAGGGATCAATCCTGGCTCAGCCCCGTCGCTGTGCTCGGGGGATGCTCTGTGCTGCTGTGGGACTGGGCAGGTAGCAAGGGGACTGCAGGCTCTCCAGCCCCAACACCCAGCACCCATCTTGGCCATCATTTTAGGTGAAAAAACTTAAAAAAAAAGACACTTTATCATTGATCTATTCAGCTAGTACCATGAAGATGTGATCCCTCACACCGGCTTTTAGCAAGCAGACCCAGATGTGGAGGGAGAAGCATTTCCCAAAGAGGAGAAACCAGGCCCCCGGGGGGTTATACATCTCCGCCCTCCCCTGCCCCACCCCTGCCACAGCTGTGTCTGCCCCCCCCATAGCCCTGCAGCCATCCCCCCCCCAAATCTCCAGAGATTCCTTATCCCCTCGTTAATCCAGAGGAGAGATAACAGGATTTGTCAGCCCCAATTCCTCTCTGGAGCGAGGATTACAGCCTGCCTAACACGCAGCAGCCTGGAGGCCAGCTGGGAGCAGGGCTGAATGCAGCCCCCTGCCCTGGCTGGAAAAGCTTCATCCTCCAGAGCTGCTAATTAGGTGTGTTAATTAGTGATGCACCCTGATTTAGGGCAGGGAGGATGAGGAGGATGCCCATCCTGGTGGGGTTGGGGGTGATGGACCAGCAGCTCTATGGGTCAGAGGGGGAAGGTGATGGAAGGGCTTTTTGGAGGGGACATGGAGACAGGAAAGGAGCAGCAGCTGCTCAGGAGGTGGGTCTGCGAGAGCAAGATCAGGAGCCAGGGCAGAGGCAGTCAGGGGTGGCCTCTCCACAGCCAACAATGTCAGAAACACCTGTTGTTAGGAAAGCTTTGGCTCTCCCCCAGACCAGCAGTGGTACTGAAGCTGCAGTGATGCCGGGGAACAGCAGCACCACAAACCCTCCTGAGGGCAACTGGAGAGGAAAGAGATGCACCAAGAAGGAAAAGGCATCACTTCACCCCCAGCAAACCTCTTCAGTACCATGAATCATCCCTTTCTGAGGCAAAACAAGAAGATCTAGGACTGAAAGAAACTGTGAAAAGGAAAGTTTTGGGGTGCGGGTCGGTGTCCATCGTGGAGGGAAGCATGGGAAGGAGCTGGGAGCGAGTGGGATGACACAGCCCCTCTCCTGTCCATGGCAGGGAGGAGATGATGTGCAGCTCGGTGCTATCAGAGATGCAGGCGGATGAAGTGGCAGCATCTCGGGTCACTCTGAGTCCCGATACACCCGGGAGATTAATAAATTGCAGCTATTGCAGCACACTGGGGTGCAGCTTGCTCTGGCGCCGTGATGTCAGGATGGTTTTCCTGGGATGCTCAGGGCTGGAGGAGGGTCATGCTGTGCATCCCACCTGGCCCCACGCTGGAGTGGGATGTCAAGGAGCTCCCATCTCCCGCTCCTTTCCCAGGACATCACCACAGGGATGCTGCTGCTGGGCAGCAGAGCCCTTCCCAGCAGAGCGAGCCATGTCCCCCACCACAGTGCTCTCCTTTCCCCTTGGAGCCATCCATCCCTCTGACCATCCCCTGGAAACCTCCATCTGTTCCCACCAGCCACCTCCTCTTGAGCACAGCGAGGCAGGGAGTTAAGCGAGTGCATTAGCATCGGCTGCTGTGTCAATAAATTACCCTTTGCTATCTCGGGCTGTCTCTGGCACTGACCTTTCATTCCTTGCACACACCGATTAATTTTTAAACTTCCTCCTCGCCCCTGGAGCGCTCACTTTGCCTCCTGCCCAATGGCACAGGGGAAACTCGGAGCATTACAAGGCCCCTGTAACCCCGTCCTCATCGCACGCAGGAGCAATATAATTATATTGATTAAAAATACAAGAGAGCCCAGCTCCCTTGGAGGTGCTGCCGCTGTGGCATCACCCTCCAGCACAGCTGGCCACCTCCAGCTCCTTTCCCCACAGCAGTGGCACAACTTGTGTCCCTGGGCCAGGGCCACCACATGAGCTTAAAACTCTCTTTTTCCCCATTAAACCCCCCCAAAGTGGTCAGCACTTTCCAGCCCCACGCTGCCTTTTTGGGCTGGTTTGGCAGTGCCTGGGGGTTTGAGGAGGAGCTGGTGGGCTCAGCGCTCTGGGGACAAGCCCAGGCAATGCTGAGGGGTGACAGCCACTCTGGGAAGGGACAAGCAGCCCCGCTCTGCCTGTCTCAGGCAGTGGGTGTCAGGGTTTGGCTCTCCAAAAACTCCAGATTTTCACCCAAATGCTCTGGCCACACTCCTCCAGCCCTTTGCTGGTCCCAGCTCTGACAGCGACGGGACTGGATCCCAGTGCTCCGGGATTCACCTCCCAGCTGGACGGGGCCACAGGCATCACCAGAGCCAAGGTCCTCAGAATGGCACACCATCCCTCCCATATTTGCCATCGTTTTAGGTGAAAAAGCTTGAAAATACACTTTATCCTGGGTCTGCTCAGCCAGTACCATGAGGATGCCTCACACCAGCTCTTAGCAAGCAAACCCTGACGTGGAAGCAGAAGCAGCCTTTGAAGAGGAGGAACTGGGACCTCATGGGGTTATACAGCAAAACCCCACCACTGTCACCAGAGACCCCCACGGTGGGGATCCCATCACACCGAGCTAGGCACACCCCTACCTGCAGGGTGTTGACGGGGAAGGCGGTGATGGGGGGAAAGTCCATGATCTGCAGGTCGTGGACGTGGCCGTTCATGACGACGGCGGGCAGGTAGACACGGCGGGTTGTGGTGGGCACGCAGACCTCGCTGAACTCGTTGTAGAGGAACTGCCGGACTATGGCACTCTTCCCCACGCCCTGAGCTCCCAGCACGGCGATCTTGAACGTTGCCACCATGCCGCCGCGCACCGGCCGCTGCCCTGGTGCTGCCCCTGCAACGCCGAGGATGCATATTCCCACGCAGGGGGCCTCAGCCCCATTCAGGATGCATTTCCCCTTCGGGACAGCCCATCACTGCAAGGTCAAGGAGAAGTTGGTCAGATCCTAGACACCCTGGCAGACCCCACTATTGCTTCAGGTGATATTTTTCTAAGCAGGAGTCCAAGGAGGTGGGTTATGTCTGTCCTCAGGGAGCAGGAGCATCCCTCAGGGCTGGGTGATGTCCTCAGCGGGGGCTTTGGCACTGTGGGACCCCAAGGTCCCCCTTGGAGAGCAAAGGAGAGATAGGATTTGAGCAAACTTCATCACAGGAAGGTCCTCACCAGCCCTTTTGGTACCAGGGGAAGGAAATCTCCGGGAGAGGAACTGTCTGTGGCTCAGGACTTGCCCGACCCCAGCAGCAGTGGGGTCCTGGGCTGTGTGGTTGCTCCATCCTGATCCGGGGAATCCATCTTCCCTCCACTCGGACAGCCAGAATGGCCTTTTGCTGGAGCAGGAGAGAGATTGCTCTGCGCCTGCGAGCGACAGCTTTAATATTTAATTTCAGGCTTTGAGTGGTTTGGCAATTAACTTGATGGAGGCTAATTTCCGAGCCAGCTGATGGGGTGAGCCCACAAGCTGCTGGCGCACGTGCTGAGGCGAGGGGGTCCCCGGGGCAGGGCCAGGCACGCTGGGGAACACCAGGTGACAACCCACGCACAAGGATGCAGGAGCCGAGTCCAAGGAGCCCGAACACCCACTGGCACTGGTTGCCCAACTGGGAACTGAGAGGGAAACAGCAAGGGTGAGGGGCCAGGTCCCAATTTTGCTCACTCCTGTCGCTAGGAAAGGGCTTCTGCTTTATCCCAAAGTGTGCATGTTTTACCAGTTTGTGATGCTCTGGTCCATTTTCCCTGAAAATCATCCCCAAAGCACAGAGCAGTGTCCCCTGAGCTGGCAGAAAGTGGCAGGTTCAAACCACCCTGTCCTGCCTGTTTGATGGAGGTTATTTGTCCTGGGAAGAGCTCGGCTGTGAGTGTCCCTGGTACTGGGAACGTCAGGATTCCCACAGACCTTCA
>NW_010303607.1:13657-13953 GCF_000700745.2 Antrostomus carolinensis
CATCACCCTCATCCTCATCCTCATCCTCATCCTCATCCTCATCCTCATCCTCATCCTCATCCATCACACCAGGGCTGGGGGCCTTCAGCAGGGCCTGATCAGCCCCAGCACAGCAGGACAGCTTCGTGCCCAGGGCTGGGGGACATGTCACACCGTGTCACTGGGACCCTCCCCTGGGGTGCTGGCTGCCCTTGGGGACCTGTTTGCCCCAGCCCTGGCAGCAGGAGCATTCCCATATCACATGCAGGGAACCGGGGGGTGCAGGACCCCACCACACCCAGCCCTGCCAGGGCCTT
>NW_010303608.1:0-1600 GCF_000700745.2 Antrostomus carolinensis
TTCCTATAGAAGAGCCTGAGCTCCTATAGAAAAGCCAGAGTTCCTCTGTAGAAGAGCCCGAGCTCCTATAGAATAGCCAAAGCTCCTCTATAGAAGAGTCCAAGCGCCTATAGAAGAGCCCTGAGTTTCTCTAGAAGAGCCCGAGCTCCTCTATAGAAGAGTCCAAGCGCCTATAGAAGAGCCCCGAGTTTCTCTAGAAGAGCCCGAGCTCCTCTATAGAAGAGCTCCAAGCGCCTATAGAAGAGCCCTGAGTTCCTATAGAAGAGCTCGAGCTCCTATAGAAAAGCCCGAGCTCCTCTAGAAGAGTCCTGAGTTCCTATAGAAGAACCCAAGCCCCTAGAGAAGAGCCCTGAGTTCCTATAGAAGAACCCAAGCCCCTATAGAAGAGCCCGAGCTCCTCTATAAACCCCAAGCTCCTAGAGGAAAGCCGAGTGTCACCATCAGCCCCCCCCTCACATTAATCCTCTCTGTGTCTCGGCAGGTGCTGAGCCACAATGGGTCTTGCTGAAGACAAAGTGTTTGAGCACATCTCCAGAAACCTCAGGAACTTCAAGAACATCCACGTGGCGTCGCTGACCGATTCCCTGAGCTGCCTGACCGATGCTGACAGAGTAACGTCCTGCCTTCCCCAGTCCTGCGGGGTTCCTTCCCCAATGTATAGCTCAGGCAACGTATAGCTGCCTTACCTCAAAGCCAGACCCTCTCTTAGCTCTGCTGTGTGTTTTTAGGATGAACTTCACGCCCGGGAGGAAGCGCGGGGGAGCCAGGCCACCGTCTATAAGTTTTACCAGCACCTGAAGTGCCGGCAGGGCTGGGTGCTGGATCTCATCAACGCCCTGCACCAGAACAACGCCGGGCACCTGGCCGACGAGCTGCAGCACGTGTATGACTCCTGGCAAGCCCGTAGGTAGCCTCCTCATCCCTGGGTGCTGCTGCTCCAGGGGTCTGCTGGAGATGGGGACCCAAACAACGTCTCCTAGTGTCTGCTGAGCAGCTGGTCTCTCCCCCTGCCCTGGTCTGTGACTGTCCCCAGGGATGTCCCTCACCGTGGCTGGGGATGGCAAGGTCCTTGTTTGAAAGCACTTGGGTTGGCACTGGGTTGGGTTTCTTGCCTGAGGGGAACTAGAAAGGTGAATCGAGGGGTGCTGCAGCTCAGCCCATGTGGGGACAGAGCAGGGGCACGCGAGGGGCTATCTCAGCCCCATGTTCATTCTCTGTCTCCTCGGTTTTTCCCCCGATGTCCCTGCTCACCAACTGCCTTGGCTCCTCCAGGTCCTGTGGCTCCCGCTGCTGCCTCCTTCCCTCCCATGGCCAGCGATGCCCGTCCCTCTGTCTCCTCCATTGGTGCCCAGATGCCATCCCTGCCGCCAGACCCTGCTCCGAGTGCCCGGGTGGCTGAGCAGCCACACCACGACCCGCCCATCGGTGGCCGTCCAGCTCTCCTGCCCAGTGCTGCCACCACCACGAGCACGGACCTGGATGCCAGGGCCCCAGTGCAGGAATCGGTGAGTGGGACGTGCATGAGACAAGGACACAAAGGTCCCTTTTGGACCAGAGCAGTGGGGTGTGGGCAGCCCATGGTAGGGCTGAGCTCGTTCAG
>NW_010303609.1:0-1877 GCF_000700745.2 Antrostomus carolinensis
CATCTTCATCCCCCATCCCCATCTTCATCCCCGGGATGTGACGTTTTGGGGGTAGAGCAGATTTTTTTTGGCGCCCACCAGACAATAGCTCTTTGTATCTCACCCCGGTGCCGCCAAACACACTTGTTAGCACCGCAGCTTTGTGCTGTAAATTTCCATGGAGTAATTACGTCTTAATTTATGATAATCCCAGGCGGGCGGGGTGAGCACCAGTCAAGTTTGGAAGTTGACTGCCAAAGCCCCCAGGGTCCCGTGGGGCTCATCCTGACCGTGAACTTCTCCATCATGGTACAAAGCAAAGGGATGGGGGGAGAGTGTCACCAAGTGGGGACCGAGGTTGTCCCCAGGGGAGCAGGGATTTGGGTGACACTCATGGTTTGTATAACTGAGATGACAGGAGTGTCCCTGATGCGGTGACTGGTGACACTGCCCATCCCACCACCCACCCAGGAGCTCCAGACCCCATGGGATGTCATGCTGGGATGATGCTGGGATGCTGTGCCGTGTCCTGGCGCCAGGTCCCCCAAGCTGGAGGGACCTTCACCCTTCCCACAGCGCTCCAGCATGGGGCTGGACCCTTACCCCTTCCCACCACTGCATGTTTCATCCCGCCTTTGTCTGGAGGGCTTATTACCAGCAAAATAAGAGGCTCTTTTCCCTCAGCTTTCCCGGCGGGCAAATTAGACGCTTTAGCAATTTTCAAGGAGGATGATGGAGAGGGGAGGAAGGCTCTCATCGCCTGGCCAAGGAACCCAGGATGCTGGCTCTCTCTCTGGAAAAGATGTGGGGTGAGGAGTAAAGGGTTCCCCATGTCCCTTCCAAAGCCATCGAGGCACCTGCTATGGGAATCCTGTGGGATTTGAGGATCTAATGCCCACCCCATGCAGGTTTGGGGGTTACATCCCACTGAGCATCCCCCCCACAGAGATGGGAGGGTGTTCACACCCATGCATCCCCCCACCCATTGCCAACAGGGACTGTGGGCACCCTGTCCCACATCCTAGGGTGGGTTTTATCCCTAGAGAGGGGTATAACCCTGAGGCTGTGCCCACTGCACCTGCAGCTGGGTCCCTGTTGGGAGACAACGTGCACCCACTGACATTTGCCAAGCGTAAAAATTCAATTAATTCCAGCAGGCAGATTAAATATAAGTGAATTTTAATAATTTGCTCGAAAGGCTGAGGATTACTGTAGGCGAAAAGGGAAGATGCTGCACACGTGGGGGTACCAGCCAGCGTTCCCAGCACCGACACGTGGGATCACCAGCACTAATCACCCTAAATCCTGCCGTGGGAAGGGGGGGTCTGCTCCCCTTGGTGCTCAACAGTGCCACACATGACCCCTCCCCCCCGCCCCCAGCTGTGGGTTTTGGTTGATCTCCTCCAGTGATGACTGTGCTGGATCCATCCCACTGGTGCTGGCAGCATGTTGTGCCCATCACTGGTACAATCCAGCTCCGTGGGCATCGCTGCTGCTGCTTCACACTCTCCTCCCTGGTGCTCATTTCTTGAGGGGGGTGGGGGCTTCATGGGTGAGACCCATCAAGGTGGTGGTGGGACCTTGGGCTGTCCCTTGGGACGCTGCAAAAGGACTGAAGGCTCTTGGGTGAGGAGCAACACGGAGGTCTCCCCAAGACCTCCTCAACATCTTGTAAATAAAAAAGCGGGTGACGTGGGGCACCGATCGGTAGCAGATGGCACCGGTATTAGGAAAATGAAAATACATGCAGTAAATTTGCTGTTTGCCAGCGTTAATTTCTTATCCCAAGGTAAAACCTTCCCTCTGGCCCGTGCTGGGCCATCTGCACCATCATCAACCGTGGTGTGGTGTGTGCAGAGTGGGGCGGGGGGGGGACCTCCTCATCCCACCCAGCTCTT
>NW_010303609.1:1974-2242 GCF_000700745.2 Antrostomus carolinensis
AATAAATCTCATATCAAGCCGGGCAGGCAGAGTAATCTGCCAGGCAGCATTATTAATACCCGTTATTAATACCCGTTATTAATACCCCCAGCCCTTCGTTAGCTGCTCGCAGATGGGGTGAGGAGTAGGGGCTGTGCTGTGTCACCCCCCTGCCCTACACCACTTTTTTGGGGGGTGCAGTTGGGGTGTGTGATGGCAAATCCCTGGTTGAGTCACCGGTTGCTTTCTGCCAGTGGTGGGGGGTCCCTCCCCCCATGATTGGGGGCTG
>NW_010303609.1:2425-4962 GCF_000700745.2 Antrostomus carolinensis
TCCAGCCTGCGTGAAACTCTAATCTCCAATTTTATTCGTTAGGCTCCAGCCGATTTGCATAATCCACATAATCACCCCGGTTTTAATTGCCCACAACTCTGCAGAAAGATCATGTGGTTAAGTGGTAAATCATAATTAGATAAATAATTGGCTTGGCCGCAGCAAGCTGCTTTGTTATACCTGCCATCTGCTGGGCAAGGGCTTCTCGCGCCGAGAACAATGCGCCGCTGCCGGCAAAGCTGCGCCGAGCTGCCGGCCTGGGGACAAGGGGACATGGGACACGGGTGGCAGGGTGGCCTGGTTGCACCTGGGTATTGCCCGCTCCCGCAATGGCCAGGAGTGCTGTGCAAGGGTTGGTGGCACCATGCAGTGCCCAACGGTGTGTCATCGCTGTCCCATAGCATACCCGGTGGCACTGGTCGTAGAATCATCGATTGTTGTGAGTTGGAAGGGACCCACCAGGATGATGGAGTCCAACTCCTGTCCCTGCACAGGACAATCCCAACATTCAGACCATGTCCCTGAGGGCCTTGGCCAAATGCTGCTGGAATCTTGTCAGGCTTGGTGCCATGAGCACCTCCCTGGGGAGCCTGTTCCAGTGCTCCACCACCCTCTGCCTCAAGAACCTTTTCCTCATGGCCAACCTCACCCTCCCCTGCCACATCTTCCTGCCATGTCCTCTGCTCCTGGCATTGGTTGGTGGCCAGAGAGAAGAGATCAGCGCCTGCCCCTCCTCTGCCCCTTGGGAGGAAGTTCTAGACCCCCATGAGATCTCCTCTCAGTCTCCTCCAGGCTGAACAATCCAAGTGACTTCAGCCTCTCCTCGTACAGCTTCCCCTCTAAACCCTTCACCAATTGTGTGGCCTCCTCTGGTCAATGCCTGGTGGCACCGTACCCCCACGATCCCCAACACCCACCCATGTGCCCCACCAGCTGCTCAGCCCCCAGCAGCAGCTCATGCAAAGAGGAGGAGGGGTGGGGACTGTACCCCACTTCTAAAGCCTCAGGAGATGGCTGTCACGTAGATTTGGGCATCAGGAACTGAGAGGAACCACCATCCCAACCTGGGTGCTGCATCCTTTGGACACAAGCACTTGATTTTTGAAGCCCCCAGCTCACTGTGCCAGGGCAGAAATGGGGGTGTGGGGGGAAAGTCGCTTTGAAGTGAATCTTTTCCTGATGTGATTTTTCAAAAGCACCCAGGGCTGGTTGGGCTGAGCAGGAGAAGGAGAGGAAGGGAGAAGAATCATCCCCTCCCCGGTGCTGTGCCCTCCAAACGAGCTCTTATTAGTTTGCTTGTTGTCGTTTGCCAGATCAATGGTCCATGGAGGAGCGATCGATGGAGACCCAGCCGGGTAATCGCGCCGCGCGCTTGGACGCTCGCTGCTGTGCTGGGCTCCTTGGCAAGTCCCAAATCCCATCCCTGACCTGCAAAGGTGGTCCTCACCCTTGGCGGGGGGGACTCATCCTGACCCCTCTGATGGTGCTGGGGAGGTGGCCAAGGTGGGGATGTTCCTCAGATGGGTCTTGGGCTCTGCTCTGAGGACCTTACAAATGGACAGATGAGCATCTCTCCATCCCTGGGGACATTGGGGACACCAAGCCTGGCCACCTCCCTTCATTTTGGCTACGTGGCAGGTGGTGGAGGAGAAGGGTGGGCGCACAGGCTGTGATTGATCAATTAATTAATTAATGGAGCGTGTTGTAGGTGCAGTGGCAAAGTAGGGGTGGGAAATGTGTGGTGGCTCGGTGGGACATCGCCGGGAGAGGAGGTGGTCCCTGCTGCCCGTCCCTTGCCCGCTGGCTCTCAGGGTGATGTGGTGTGTGATGGGCCGGGAGAGGAGGTGGTCCCTGCTGCCCGGCCCTTGCCCGCTGGCTCTCAGGGTGACGCGGTGTGTGATGGGGTGACGGTGAGGTGGGGGGGACAGCAAGGAGGGTGGGGGGCTTGGCAATGCAAGGCCATTAGCATGGCAAATCCATGCAAAGCAGCTGTTCCCGCTCGGAGCGTGCAGCTGGATGCGGCTCTGGAGTGGGAGGTGTGGAGAGAAGAGGAGGGAAAACTGGAGGGGGGGGGACATGGAGCATCACCCCAAATTCCTTGGGGAGCCAGCGTGGAGAAAGCTGGCAGAGGGTTTGGGTGTGTGGGCTCCAGCCGAGGTGAGGTCCTGGGTGGTGGGTGTGGATCCATCCTGGATGTTCATCTCTCCCGGCTCCCGCGATCTCCCGCCGCGCTGGGTTTTTTTCCGCTCCATTTGCCAGAGGCTGAAGCTGCCGCCTGATCCTATTTGGTAATAAATTATTAGTTCCAAGCGCTCGGCAGCTCCAAATAGCTGCTTTGAAAGTGGGCGCCTGCTGCAGGTTGTGTCGGCGATTTACTCCCAAGGGCAATTCCTGCTCCTTAAGGACCTTCCAAGGTGCTGGGTTGGATGGCTTGAGGCTGAAATCAAGATGCCAAACTCACCCGTGACACATGTCCCACCAACGGGGACAGGGAAGGACCTTGGGTGTGTTTTTAAGGTTGTTGGGTCCCACCCCCC
>NW_010303610.1:0-343 GCF_000700745.2 Antrostomus carolinensis
GCTGCCCCGAGCCACAACAGTGCTTTGCACCTTTGCCCCGACGTCCTTCCCACCCAGGGTGTCTGTCTGTCCAGGGCAATGCGAGGGGAGCCCGGCCGATGCCCGCAGACCACGCGTGTCCCTAAGGTGCGCCGTGGAGAAGGCAGCAGGCAGGCGGGCAGCATCCCAAGCGCGCTGCCTCAAAGTGCAAAAGCAATCGCGCTGCAGTCGCAACGGGCTGTGTCCAAGCAGGGCTGCTTGTGCGAGTGAAAACACTTCCACCTGCTGCCTTAGTGGCATCAGAAAAAAAACCCCACAGGAAAAGCCTTTTGATGCTCTTTTATTTTAATGGCAGGGGGGGATT
>NW_010303610.1:362-7704 GCF_000700745.2 Antrostomus carolinensis
TGGCTATGATTTTTGAACAAAATAAATATGCAGCTGGCAGACACATACTAGCCCAGCAGAAATCAGCCTCTGTCTTGAAAAGGCTGATTCAGGTTCAGCATTTGATAAGGCTCATACAGAAAGGGTGTGTCTGGTAATATCAGGGAAGGAATACAAACAGGACAGAGTGTACTCCGTCATGCTGACAAAAACCTGGATTGTACATGCTGAGGTGCACAGTGTACACTTCAGTTTGCATATTCGGCCAACTCTGTCTCCCCTTTTCCCCAACCCCAAGGATCGGTGGTGCCTGAGCTCCTCGGGGAGCTGTTTGAGTTGTGAGGGGACAAATGTGTATGGGGGCGGGGGCAAAGGAGCACGTGGAGGAGGGATGAGAGCAGAGAGGGTGCTGCTTTCGGGGACTACAATGGAAAGGAGCTAGCTAGTGGGATAAAGCTCTGGGGGTAGGATTTATCAGACTGAATGTAGGAAGCTCCAGCTGAGTTTGTCTGACCGCTTTCCTTTTCTGTTCCTACCATGCCACTCATCCCATCCTGAACTAGACATCGAACAGCACACTTATATCATGCTCCAGAGTAAAGTAAAGGTCCCAGGTTTGATTTTTTTTTTTTTTTCTCAGCTTTCAAGGAATGAAGCTGAACTGAGGAGGAAATGTGCATTTATTCCCAGTGGGTAAAAACAGGAAGGCTGAAATGAAAGATTTTCTCCATCAATAGCACTCCCCAGGTGGCAAACCCCACATCTGAGTTTTGAGTAAACCTATGAGGACTACAAAGCAAACAAATCAAGAAATGTCAAGGTGTATTTACTCTCCTGTTAACCTGCTGCTCCCACTCCCTCTCTGGCTTACGTTGGTGGCACGCAAGGCTACACCCCGACTCTGCATCCTGGGAACGGGGCATGGCTGTGAGCCCGGCTGGGGAGAGGTGACCCAGTGAGGACCTGGTTCCCAACTCCCGCTCTCTGGCCATCACAGTGTGGGAAGGGGGTGCTGAAGGGGAGCCCGTGTTGAGAACAGTGGTGTTCAGGGGCTGTGCCAGCCCTTGGCGCTGTCTGTTCTCAGGGAGGCAGAAAATTGGTTGTAAAGGGGAACTCGTGCACACATGTTCGCAGCTGAAGCCGGGGGAGCTTACGTCAGAGGTCACCCAGACTCGACTGCTGACAAATATTGGCTGCAAGTGAAACAGGTTCCTTGAACACTGTGTTTTACTTGGTGACACATCCAGAACCTCTGGGAAGAGCTTTTTCAGATAAGCTTGTCCTCAAGCTCTCTGCAGGTCTCCTTTTTTCTTTTTTGTCCTTCTTCCTTCTTATAAGGGGAATTAGGCAATCACAGCATTTTGATGAAGTTTCCTCTTAGCCCCTTGCTTCATAGAACGTGGCCTTCCTGAAAAACCAAGGAAACGCTGAGAAATTTAGTTTAGGAGGCTTGCTTGCTTTTCTTTTCCTTCCCCTGTCTAATGTTCCTCCCTGCGCTGCCCTTGGAGCACGTCCTGCCCCTAGTTGCTCTGTTAACTTGTCTCTACTTATAACACTCTGTACATAAATACAACCAGGCGCTTTTCGCTCTGATTAAAATCATGCTGTGTAAAAGAAAATACAAATTAGCTCTGGCCTTTGGGCTCCTGACAAGTTTCCAGCGCCGCTTTCAGCACCACAGAGATTGTGTAACTCGGCGTAGTCCGTGCGGTGACGTCCCCCCTCCGTCATGAGTTGGGCTGGCTGCCGCACATCCAGGTTCAGCTGCTAATGCTTCAAGCAGCTTTTAGCACTGAAGGAGGAAGGGAGATTGCCAGCAGCCGGGTGACATGCAAGAGCCTGCTTTTCCTGCTAGGGGACAATGATGTGGGAAAGGGTAAAAGGGGGAGGATTTCCTGGGTAATTCCCCAAATCTTGATCTTTGCGCAAATACCTCCCGGTCTAACGCGTGCCGAGTGACTGGAGAGCCCAGCGCAGGGAGAGCTAATGCTTCAGTACAGGATTAACCCTTGAAGGAAGAGTACAGTAGCGTCTGACGCAAATTATGGCTTAAGTTCGACAGACCTTTTATGTAACGAAGCACAGGACGCTTTCCTGCCTCCTCCAGGGATTCAAGCAGGGTACGCTGCGTTAAACCACTTTGGCGTTGCGAACAGAAGGGCTGAGGCTGCAGCTATCGCGTTGCGTTTTCAGCAGAGACCTTTAAGTCTTGGCGACTTCCTCCAAGAACGTTGAACAAAACACCGTCCGGACCTGTGAGTGAACGATCCGCAGCTGACGTCACTGGTTCGAAACAGCGCGTGGGCAGGACGTGGGCGAATGTTCCCTGCGCTGGGTGTTTTCTAAAGGTCTCTGAAGCATGAGGCATGACTGAATGACTTGTGTTTTCTTTAAATGATGAGTGGGTGAACCTTGAATCGTTGGGCCGCTTTTATTTTTGTTAGATGTGTGTGGGGCTGACAACATGACTCAGTATTTTCTCTGCAGATGCAAAGATCTTCTTGCCAATTCTGGGTATACTTCGGGCAGTTTCATGCAGAGAACTGGAATGCTTTTTTAGTCTGGAGCTTTGCTTTTTGTCAGCCTTAAGACTCTTGATGTGAAAATGAAAAAATAATTTAAAAAAATTAGTGCTTTTCCAAAATGTACAAAAATACACTGAAGAAATGACCAAACATGAGGACCATAGGACCAAGAAATGACCTATAACTCTATGTTTTCCCCCAAATTTATTTGATTATTTTCACGTTATTCTGTAAATGTCCATTAATGCCAGATGTTTTTTCCTCTGATTCTCCCCGGTCGCAGTTGCTTCTGGGCTATCTTTTTGTCTGCTGAGTATCGTCTCCAGTATTTGTTCAACCAGCCATCCCCTGCTGGGTGAAAGCCACCGTCTTCTGACTGATGAGTGTGAGTTCTCCCCCTGCTCCCAAGAGACAAGTAGGCATATTTGTGTGTACATGTATGTGGTTTGACCAGTACCCATAAATGACAAAGTCCCAGAAAATTTCCCTTTCTCCCTTCTGGCAACCTCCCTGCCCTGCTCCCCCTTCCTTATCCTCCCTGTATGCCACCTACAGCATATGGCACGTGTTTTGGGAGATGCATGAGGCCAGGCATGGGCTGTGGATGCTTTTACTGTGCAAGGATGAGTGCTCTCTTTTCCTATCCCCTCTTCTCTGCTGCTGAGCAGAGTGTTGGTGGTCACGTCCTTGGAAAGAATAGGTTGCTTGCTAAGACCCTTACCTGTCATCATAGCCCAGAATCCTAGAGCCCCTTATAAAACATTTTTTCCTGCTAATATCAGGCCTTAGCCCACCATGAACCTTGCTGAAGATCTGGGAATGGCTAGACAATAACAGACTTCTGGGTGAGGGATGTTGTATGGCGAGGGTTGTCTTTCTTTCCTGGTTAATGAGGTCCAAATGCTTTTTCAGAGGAGTGAAAATGATGGGCTTCCTATTCTTGGGTGAGCTGGGCAACTGAGTGCTTCTGTGCCAAAGTGTGTGAAGGAGGGTCACTAAATATGCCTCTAACTTTTCAATCGGACAGAAGGGGCTGAGTAGCTAGATTCAGGGAGAAAATAACAGGCCTATAGAGATAAGATTAGGGGACAGGAAAATGTTTCCTTTTCAGTTCTGTGGCTGTGGTACTCCCCACTCCCCGCCCCCCGCCCCCAGGTAGGGTTCCTGTTTGTGAGATCAGAAGATGATGAGGCTATAGATGTATTCTACAGAGCATGCAGGGTGAAATTAATTCCATAGACCCTGCTTTTTTGATCTCTACCAGTAACTTTAACCACAGAAAAATTCCCACACTCAACCCTAGTGACAGCCTCAGCTAATGTGACTTGTACTTAGCACTATGACCCAAGCTCTACTACTGGCCTGTATAAGAGTGAGCCTCTACTTCCCACCCATGGCAATAATTCACCTTAGGTCACGCGCATCCATTGTCCCTCCAGGCCGCATGGGAAGCTACTTGATTTGGTTAGCTCAAGGGCCTTTGAAGCCCTGTCCCAGAATGACAAGAACTGGGTACCAGATCTTAGCATATCTCTGCAATCCTCACGTTGTTCAGCACTTATCCTAGACTTTTGGTCCTTCTTACCCCAAAGCCTGATTCCAGCTTTAACCATAAAGTATCAGCCAAGAGTCCCCCAAACATAACCCGAAGCCTTCTGCCTCACTGAGTACCAGCAACTGGGCTCGTCCAGAGGAGCAAAGAAAGAGGTGGTGCTCCTCAGTCCTTGGTGTCCCAACCTCTAACCCTGGACTTTAGTGTTTACAAACCTGATGCTCTTTACATACGGGCCCGTAGCTCTGACTGCCAGAGCTGTTCACCCCCACCAGCCCTGGACCTTGTGGCTGTGTTTCTAAGGTCTTGGCGGGAGTCCGGGCATGGGGCTGGGGGCAGCCTGTGGGGCTTGCTGGATGTGGTGCCTGGAAGTTTTGTCAGGGGTTGTGCTTGATGGAACAGGGCACGTTTTGGTGGAGTTTTGGGTGGAAAGATTTTTTTTGGGGGGCATGGCTTGAAGGATCAACTGGTTTGCTCCAGCTGCTGAGGGGATGGTAGGCTGGGTGCAGCCTAGATTGTGAGGCAAGTGGGAGTGTGACAGTCCCTGTACATCAGTGAGAGAGCGGGCAGGCACGCTGTCACAGAGAAGCAGTGGGTCAGGGATGATTAGAAAAGCCTGAGAATGTCTGATGTGTTCCAGTGACCCTGTTCCTTTCTTTAAAGAAACCTCATTGCTCCTGCCTGCTTACTTCTCATTGCCCTTCCACTGGTTCATCATCACCATCCCCACTCCTTGTCCTCCTGCCTCTGGATCTCCAGATCTACTTGCTGCTCTAGAGCCGGCTCTTCAGCCTCCGCGGCTCCGTGGCACTGCTGCCTCGCCTGCTTCTGGTAGTCAGAGCTCACCCAGGGGCCAAGCATCTGAACCCCCTTTTGCTTGTTACGAGGTGCTCTGCACCCCGTATTTCACTTTGGCATGTCTTGCCAGGGACAGAGAGGGCTATGGCTCCAGGTGTCTTCAGGTGTCAATGTGTTGCTGTGAATAATGAGCTTGCTTCTGAAGTTGTTTTTGTTGATTGGCCTCTAAACTGGCTTCATTTATTTGTTTACATTCAAGGTTGGTATTACAATTTTTGTTTCTCAACTGCATTTAATAAAACTGTCAAATAAAAGCTCTCCAAGTTTCTGGGAAGAATACTTATTAAAAGTGGTTTTGTAATTCTTACAGTGTGTGGTCTTTGGCTTTTCTGAACTTTTGCTGTGTTACATTCAAGTATAGTTTAGTGTTGTTTGAAAGAAAGCTTGGAAAGAGAAAAGCTGACAAAGAGCAGATCAGACTGAGACAGAGATGGAGCTGGTTTATGCTTCTGGTTTTTGCAACAGATGAAGCAGGTATTCCCTACCTGCTTAACAAGTGCCCACAGCAGACTGAATCACTAACACACCTTGTTCTGAGAGAAACCACAGCAGCAAATGGATGTTGTTTGTGGCAGTAGAGAAAGTGCTTGTTAAATGGCGAGTTTTGCTTAAGGTCGCAACTTCTTTCTTTTCCAAAAAACCTAAGTTTGTTGCGATAATCAAAGCTGGTGAAGGGAAGGTCCCCACAGAGTGCTGAGACCAGCCTGCTTCCTCGTTCTTTGCACTCTCGTTGTTGGGCAACTTTCTTCTATGTCAAGTGAAAACTTCCTCATCCAATCCAGTAATGCTGGACTCACCCTGAACAAAGCAAGGTCTCCTCCCCACGTAGCGCACGTTAGGCGGCCTCACCCCCATCTCTCATGGGAATACCCAGCAGTGTGCTTTGCCATGGTGACAAAAAGTTTTGTCGTTTGCAGACACCTCCTGAAATACAACACGTGTGCATTTTTACGGCCCCTTTGGATAAAGTTACCACTGCAGCTGGTAACTGCAGCTTCGAGATAAAACTGGCCGTGTGACAACCTAAGAAACAGCAAACTAAGGAGCAAGGAATTGTTTGTTTTCAGACTCCGGCGTGGCTACCTGTACTGACGCTTCACTGCACAAACAGAGAGTAACAACTTGAACAGTTGTCTTTTAGTGGTTGTTGTCACACCTGTAACTGTTTCTGCAAGGGCTTGCTACCATTAAGATACCTCTTCTTGGGTGTGCTTTTGTATCAGATTAATAAAGGAAAACAGTATTTTTCATGAGAAAGCCTCTTAGTGTGTGTTATTTCCAGAAACCCTGAAATCCTCATTTGTTACACTGCTGGAGTTTTTACCCCTATTAAGCTGAACATCAGCTTTTTAGAGTCCTGATGTGTCCATAGCCACATTCTGAGTTGCTGAAATACTGGGATATGTTGGAAAGCAAAGAGTACTGAAACAGGTCAGAACTGCAGGAACTTTCTAAGCAGGTGAGGGTTTGGTCTGAGAATCTGATATTTCTTAAAGATGTCCTTTATGTTTCCTATGTTCTTCTACTTTATTCTCCATTAAGTCACACAGCTTGCGTGCTGGATTTATTTGTTTTACATTTCTTTGCTGTCCAATTTGCTGCCAAGTCATCATCTCGTGTTGCTGTCTTATATAAATGTTAACATTAGCTAGCTTCACAATAACAGCCTGGAAAGGAAACATTTACTTCTCAGCTTCCCCCTGCCAAACAAATGTACAATGTATGCTTTTTTGTGGCTACTGGTGGTTAAGGGCACGGGATGTAAAATTATAATGCTGTATGTACGGTTGGTCTATTAGTTATGCTCACTGTAACATGCACTTCAACATATTTATTGTTTCACTTTTAAATTGGGACATTCAGCATGGAGGACATGACTCCCTGTTCCCTTGTACAACATAATCTCCACAGGTCCTTGAGACTCTGCCTGCCAGCAGGAAAAAAAAATCAAATCTCCACTTTAAAGTCTGCTTTTTTTGTCCTTGATGACACATAATGAACATATCAGTGTTACTTTTGTGGCCTGAAAGAAAGGGCGATGGCACGGAATGGAACAGCGAGGCAAACATATGCATGGATTTGGACAAGAAGCAAACCCATTGCAAACCCCAACTCAGCAGCAGGACTGTCTAGACTTCCTAAAATCAGGCGTGCCCCTGCCCTCAGATCCCTCAAGGAACAAGTGCCACTGCATGCCCGTTCGTAGCTCCGTATGGCATTCCGGTTGTGTGCCGATGCCTTGGGAATAACGTTCTTCAAAAGATGCCATGAACTGATGCTATTTCATGGACTTTCCATAACCCTTGCTTGGGCGTTCAGCTACTTTTATTGAGTCCACGAGAAGAGACGGCACCACCAAAGCCAACGACCTCCTGGCGCAGGCCTGAGCGGGCCCCGGGGTGAGAAGCAGGTGGGACCGGGCTGCTGC
>NW_010303612.1:0-772 GCF_000700745.2 Antrostomus carolinensis
AAAGGCTGAGACCCCGATTCAATTGAGAGAGGTCCAAGAAACTATAAAGGTAGAGCCCACCTGTCAGGAAGTGACCAGTGAAGCTGCATTCCCTGTGCCAGAGCTCAAAAACATTTGTGTTCCACCCGGCAATGTGGATTCTTTTGCTGAAACAGAATTACTGAGGAGTAGTGATCCAGCAGTGCTCGGTAGCTGTAGCAATACAAACCTTGAGATTACAGTTAAAATAGAAAATACTGCATTATGTCCATCTCTGATGGAACCGCTCCCAAAGAAGGAGGTTATCATACACGCTCCGACGGAGGCTGCACCGATTCAAAGCTCATCCAAAAGCAAAATAGCAGATTGTGTGAAGGAGGTTGAAGATGAGTGCCTTGTGTCAAATGAGAAAACTGCTAATTTCAGTAAACCTGAACTGGAGGTGGTACCTCAGGGTCCTGCGTTGAAATCAAAAGCACCAGTGAAAAGAGTTACCTGGAATCTTCAAGAGGAAGAAAGCGGCACGTTGTCCGCTGGAAAAGCTCCAAGTAAGTCTCTGGTTTGGAAAACAAACAGCGGTTGAAGCAGGCTGTGTAAGGCTTGGGGCTTCCGTGCCTGGCTAACCCTGGTTGTAGTGTAACAGCTCTGTCATCTGAGCTGGGTGATCCTGTGGTTTCCAATCCTGAGAGCTGGCATTTGACACTTGTTGGAATCCTGAGGTGAGTTGTGTTGGTGAATCAGAGAGGACAGGCTGTCAGCACAGCTCAGCTAGCCAGCAGCAGCTTGTTGGCCC
>NW_010303612.1:960-3417 GCF_000700745.2 Antrostomus carolinensis
CTGCGTTGCTCGTGTGGTGCTTGTTGGTTGCTCTCATGGAAACCCAGTAAAAAGCAATTGTTCAAGGGGATGATAACACCTCAATTATCAAAAGCTGTAAAACATTTATAACTGCTAAACAAATTCCTTTTATAGCCGCCTTTGTTGTTAGCTCCTTTTTATTTTAATTTTTTTAAAATATAATTGGCTTTGTGTTCTTAAATGTTTTCTTCTCCTTCTCTCGGGGAACCTAGGGATGCCGTTTTACAGACTTCAGCGAGCGAAAGAAGGGGCCTGGAAAGCAGAGGACTTGAACCAAACATTAAATCAGGTGCAGTTAAATGAGCCTCCTCCAACCAATTATATGATTCCTGAGCCTATGTTTCCTGATCTAGATTCCTCTCAGGTTGGTTCCTTTTCGGGCACCACATTGTCATGGAAGGCATCCCACCTCATCTGTGCCCTTGTTGTGCAACACCCTCCTCTCATGGCAGAGTTCTTCTTCCTCTGCGTGTGGTACATTTCATACAGGCCATACACCTCAGCAACCCTTTCATCACTTCTTCTCTCAGGTGGTCCCTACAGCTGAAGAAGCACATTTTCTTTTTAATTTTGCTCTATAGGTTCAGCTTCTGTTCTCAGCAGTAACTTGTGTAAAGATGGGGCTGTTTGAGAATCATAGAACCATAGAGTGGTTTGGGTTGGAAGGGACCTTAAAGCTCATCCAGTCCCAACCCCCCTGCCAGCAGCAGGGACACCTTCCACTAGACCAGGTTGCTCAAAGCCTCATCCAGCCTGGCCGAGAACACTTCCAGGGAGTGAGTTTCTTCCTGATTGTGATCAGGTTGTAAAAATTGACCTGGTGGCATCGGTCCCTGCCATCAGTCTGTGCTGTCCACCAGTCAGAAGGTGTGTGGGGCTGGTGCTTGCTCCTGGTGCACAGAGACCTAGTTGAGAGCTGGGATGTTTGCCTCCCCGAGTTAAATCAGCAATGACTCACCTGTTTGAGTGGATAACAGGTGCTCTGAAAAATCTGATCTGATGCTCTCTTGTAAGTACAAACATTTACAAAACGATCTCTGTTTCACAGGTGTACTGTCAAAATATCCCTTTGACACCACCTCTGCCCTCCAGCCTTCCCCCCTACGCCCCCGTGAGCCAGCCCACGGTTCAGTTCATCATGCAGGGCAGTCTTCCAGCGCTCAGCTGCATGGCAGGACAGAGCCTGACTCCGGAGCCGGGCAGCCTGGCTACTGCATCAGAACCAGGAATCCAAGCTGCTTCTGTTGGAAACACAGAAGAAAAGATCAAAACACCCAAACCTCCGGTGGATAAAACGAAAAATGAAGAAGTGAGTGAATGTTCTCAGTTAGCAAATGCATCACATTACTGAGCTGGTTATTTGAACTTTTAAAGTTTGGGGTTTTTTAACTTTCTCTGTACTATATTTTCCCAGCCCCTGTTGTTACTGTTGGTTTTGGTGACTGATTATGCTAACCCAGGGGCAGCTGGCAATCCTTTCTTCGAATTCTTCTGGGATTTACTCCATTTGATGATTCCACTTTCTACTGCTTCATCAAAATAAGACAGAGAGGGATTAAAGCATCTAAAATACATTCTTGGATGTTCTGAAATTTTCTTGAGTGAATGTTTGGAAGGGACTTTCCAGCAGCGAGAATGTCCAGATTTCTCCAAACAGCTGGTTTTCCCCTTTCCCCTCCAGCTTTGAAATTAATGTGAATTCTCCTAAGAGTCCTATAGAGAAGTGGGACTGGATCTTGCTGCTTGTCAGCACTGAAAGTAAAATACTGTGGAGATTTTGCAGTGCTGGTCCCTTGCTGCTGGGTTTTGGGTTTGCTCTACAGACCATCCGCTCTAAGCACAGTGGATATTAACACAAGAATCAAAACTTCTTAGCCAATTATTTTGCTTTCTACCACAAAAAACAGTAAGATACTTTTCCCACCAAACCTTCTTTTATGAGCAGCAGCTTTTATGAACTTGCTTTGATAGAATATATTCTGATGTTATCTGTAATCCTTAATTTCTAGGCAACTCTGCAGTTTTCGGAATGCCTTTAGAGCTACCTAAAGCTTTATATTCACAGCTGTGAGTTGCTGCTTGGAGAGTCTGGTGCTTTTTGATGGATGTACGGTTACTTCAGAGCTGTTGGAAGGAGAGGAGGCGACCGACATCAATAAGTGGACATTTGTAGTCACTTGCTTAAAACATTCTCTAAAACATCAAATAAATGTTACGTAAAACAAGGGTTCCTCGTAGTGAGAACTGATATTTGTTTCAAGACTGCGATTTACAGTGAAGGAAACCACTTTGAGGCTAGTTCTTACTTGGGTTGTTGAAATTGTGAAATGAGTATTTTCATAGTTAGAGCATTTCTAAGAAAAAATAGATTAAGAAACCATTCCCCAGATCACACAAGGTAATAAACTTCTCTTTACTGTGCAGTACATGAAGAAG
>NW_010303613.1:0-1615 GCF_000700745.2 Antrostomus carolinensis
GCAGAGGCTACAAAGATGATTAAGGGGCTGGCGTATCTTTCTTATGAGGAAAGACTGATAGAGTTGGGTCGGTTTAGTCTAGAAAAGAGAAGACTGAGAGGGCATCTTATTAACATTTATAAATATCTAAAGGGCGGGTGTCTTTCTTGTCTTTTTTACTCCTGAGTTTCAGCCAGCACTTCTTTATCAACCTGGGTTTGGAGGTAATAGCTACTAAAAAAATCTCAAGCTGTTTTAGCATACAGAACACACTTCATTAGCAATGAAGACTGATATGAACACTTACTTTCTGGCTGTGGTGGCTTCCTGTTCACTTCAAAGCAGAGTTCAAAGTCCTGATTCTAATAAAAACACTAATTATAAGATTTCAGAAGTGTTCAATGCACTCAGCAAAGACTCATTTTTGTAGTACACTCTATTCCCATTTGGGTGACACGTAAGTGATTTAATTCTTAGAAGACCACATTGTGCTGGCTAGTGAACTGTTGAAAATCTGCAGATTAATGTTACTAAATACTAAACAATTCTGAGTATCTACCATTTATTCAAGGGTCTGTATGGGAGCTCAAGTCTTGTGAAAACAGTCCCTTATAAATTTACTAGATAATCTTCCAAGTCCCTCCTAGACCCACTTTCTGTTATTTCTGTGCTCTATGGAAATCTAGTCCTGAAGTGAAAATTTGTCCCTAAAGAGATTGGCAGCTGCTTGACTTAACGATTTATTTATTTTTTTTTTAATAACCTATGAAATAGGAAAAATTACTATATCTTGCAAACCCAGTATTTTCTGATTTGTAGATATAAATTCTTGAAAATGCAACTTTTTCTTGTAATTTATTGTCTATATCTGTGTTCTATACTGAAGATTTTCCTCCTCAATATAATCCAAATGATTTTCACTTTAATATTGGTACAGTGGTGATTTTTTAGGTGAGACCTGACTTCGACCAGCGTTGGTCAAATACAACGTAATCTACCTACACTATTTTCTGTTAGAATTTTCACATTAAGATCTCAGTGGAGACTCATTAGTGTACACCCCACTCCTCCAATTCTGCTACAATTCAGTTGTGCTTTAGGTAGAAATGGGATTTACAAGGTTCTACCCAAACATAAAAGGAAAATTATCTCCTACATTTGTACACTTATTTTGGCTTTAATTTTGCACTTTTCATGTAAGTAATGGTTAAAAAACAAGATTCTCCGATTTGACTGCCAGTTTTTGTGCCAGTTCTTAGATGGGTGAGGAATCATCAGTGAACTGAACTATTTTTTGTAAATGAGATAATGAGAGTTGAAACAATTTTAAAGTGAAAGGACAGGGACGGCAGCATTCCAGTAATGATTGTGTGGGCAATGTAGATGCACAGACTATATAGGTCACTTGGCTTTAGCGGGGGTCATTAATTCAGTCACTGTGCTATTGACTGTGCATGTGTTGCTTCTTGAGTAAGCATAGCTCTGGCACAGGTGTGTCAGGGTTTTGGTAGACCTAGACTGGCTCCATATTGCATTCCAAACATTTGTGTAGCAATGAGCACAAGCCTTTGGGTCCTGCCAGAAAGGAGACATAAGACAGATAGGGACTAGAAGTAATAATAATAATAATTAATAA
>NW_010303614.1:0-3362 GCF_000700745.2 Antrostomus carolinensis
CGGGGAGCTGGGAGCGCCGGGCGGCCTTCCCGCCTCCGGGGGCGAATTTTCCTTTGTCCTGTGACGGTGATTTTAGTGCCAAGTAACGGGTATTTTAAATTTTTTTGTACTTTAAGTGCCACCCGGTGTCTGTCACCTCCCTCTGAACTCTCCTGGGGAAGGTGGCTCGGCCGTCCCAGCTCCTCAGCCTGGCAGATCCAGGTCCAGGGCAGCAGACGCTGTGGTAGCACCAGCACAAGCCAAGGCATCAGCAGCTCCTTGTTCTCCTTGGCCAGATACAGGTTTATAACGCTGCTGACAGCCTGAGCTCACCCTGGCTGGAGCCAACGGGGGCTGCAGCCGTGCGGTTTACTGTTCCTCTGCGCTCGGGACGCAGAACACGAGGAGAAAAATCCACCCCCCGCATCAGAGAGTGAAAGTTTTTTGGCCTCTGTTGGACCCAACTTTCACCCGTTGTAAAATTGCACAAGAATGCCATTTGTACAGTTATTTTTATTGGCTTTCTTCAGCTAATTCACTTTTCTCCTGGCAGGAATTAGTTCTGACTCTTTCTGGTCGTTGCAGCCTTGCTTCCCAGGGAAGTGCTAATTTTGTTCCACCGTTAAATTGATTACAAATAGGAGAGAGCACACAGAGATTTAATTAGGACGAGGATGCACAGTGTGGATTTGCGAGCAACAGTTGGTAACGCCGCGTTCGGCTTTTTCCCTGGGATTTGAGTTAGTGTTCAGAAATAAGAGGAAGAACAAAAAACTTGGGTTTGACAGACAACTGATTATTCTTGGTATGATTTCCCTGTTTTCTGCCCACTGTAAGTCAAGGATAACTGGTAGAAAAACAATCCATCCCTTTCTGTTACAAATCTGTTTCCTGGTGATGTTCAGCTGTCAGTCCAGTGAGGCAAAACCCACCTTTCTGCAGGTCATTTAAAAGGGGAAAACTGTTGTTTTCTGTCAAGACTTGTGATTAGGAAAATGAAAAGTGTCCTTTTGTGTGTTTTTTATTCTTTCTAAGTATATTCCAAAGTTATGCTTGTGTTTTTCTGAGGGAACAAGTAAGCCCCGTTCTGTGAAGCGGGATATGTCAGAATTTCTAAAAGCAAATGAATTTAGAAACACCCAGGTAATTTGAGCCTTATCGTGCCCGTCCTTATTCTCCCTGTACGACTGCAAACAGCTGAAAGTCCTGTATTTCCAGCAATCCTAAAATTAACTCCAGCGTTTCTGCAGTTCTAAAAAGGCAGGAGGGGGACGATGTGATGGTTGTTTTCCCTCTGGCGAGGCGCTGGTGACTGGAGCGGATCCGGAGGGCTCGGCGGTGGGTGGGGTGACCCGTCACAGATTCTCTGTGCCTGGCGAATGCGCAGGCTGCTCCGCGTCCCTCCTTCCCTTCTCCTCTCGCCGGGCAGCGGTGAGAGCTCCTAACCAGGGGAGCAGACAGTCCTGATGGGACTGTCGAGGTGAAGCAGTTTGACTGCAGGGATTTCCCACACCGGGGGGATCTTTTATGGCCCCGGGTTTCTGACCATGCCTGCGGCCCAGGAGGAGGAGGCGAGGTAAGGGCTGAGGGGCTGGGAGCCAAAGCTCAGGTGAGCTGGGGGTGGTGGTGTGCTGAGAGCGGGCTGCGTGCCCTGCGCCGGCCGTACTGAGCGTGGGTGTCTGTCCTGGGAGTGTTGCTGTGGCTCCTTGTGAGAAAACAATCCCTTTTGCAATGTATTTATCGGGAAAAAAAACCAAAAACCAGTGACTTGACTGACGTTCTGAATTGAACTGGCAAAGACTGGGGTGAAACGAAACGAGGAGCGTGTTTTGCTTCACTTTGACACCCGTGTTTGAAGGTGTTTTACTTCACTTTGACACCGGTTTGTGTTTCCGATCAAAGTGAAACTGGTTTTGAGAAGATCATCTCCATTTTTTTCAGCTGTGTTGAAAACGCCTTCAGCTGCTGCTTGCTGCGGCTACTTGGGTTCATCACCCAGCTTCTCTCATCCGTGGCAGTTAAAGTTGGCTTTGTCAAGTGTCAGATCAGTCGAAATTCTAAAAAGTTATTAAAAAAAATCTTAATGATTGGCTGTACCCTTACCAACCTGAGTGCCTTTAGTACTTTCAACACTGATGGTGTGAGTTTGTGGCGTCACTGATGCGCTGGGTTATTGAATGATTGCTAATATACAACATTTTCATTTAAAAACCTGTTTTCTTAATTGATGCAACACCATTAAGATTTTTGGGGTCTTGTAAAGCAACTCGCATGATTATAAATGAGGAATCGTCGTGAAATATCTGTTTTCCAGATGAGTTCCACCCGTTCCTAGCCTTTCCTTAGTGATTATTTTTGCCTCTTACTTCGAAGCAAACATCCAAGTCATCACGAATCACTTGCAAGTGATGCAAATATCTGTAAATAGCTAAAAAATCGGGGTCACAGACTGAGTGCGTGGCGCTTTGAATCAGAGAAGAGCCCCAAAAGGGTCGGAAAACGTGCTGACAGTGAGGACTTCCAGCAGTCCTGTCCTCTCCTAACAGAGGGGAGGTTAGAAACAAACTCATTAACGGTTTGTAGGTGTTTTTGTGGGGGCAGAGGCAGTGGGTTGGATGCTAGGCAGGTTGATTTTAACTATTTAATTTTATTTAGTAAATACTGAAGAGTTTTAATTGTAGACGCAGCTTTTCTACAGAATTTCCTGTGGTTCAGAAGGCGATTGGTTTGGGAATTGCGTTGCTTGGGTGAAACTTTATCTCACTAAAAGGTCTTTTCTGGCTTTAATCTGGATGGGTTTATAGCTGATAAGGGCAAGATGAAAGAGGAAAATTCTTATAAGCTGTGGAATTCCTGTGTGATCTCATTGAGGTTCCTGCTCTGGCAGGGGGGTTGGACTGGATGATCTTTCGAGGTCCCTTCCAATCCCTGACATTCTGTGATTCTGTGATCTAATCACTGATGAAGAGTTTGTGGTGAATTTTAACACACAGACTTATTGACATTAATTTACTGATTGCCAGTAACTTCTGTGAGTCCAAAAAACCAGCCAAGCTCCTAAAGCACCACTTCCTGCCAAGCAGAGGGTGAGATCCAGCATTGCAGTGCCTGCAACGGACCCTGGGTGTAATTCAGCCTCTTAGGACCAGGAAAGCGACCTGGGGACGCGCTGTCTGGAGGCGTTGGATCCTGGGAGCCCAGCGTTGGGTGTGTTGGAGACCAGGTTACTGAAACTCTGGTGTCTCAGGTGCTTCTGGTGGGGACTGGAGCCAGCGGGGAATCGCTGATGAAGAGTTTGTGGGTGAATTTTAACACACGGACTTATTGACATTAATTTACTGATTGCCAATAACTTCTGTGAGTCCGAAAAACCAGCCAAGCTC
>NW_010303614.1:3731-3969 GCF_000700745.2 Antrostomus carolinensis
CAGTTCTGGTGATCTGGCAGCGTTCCCCGTGCACTCACCTGTACCTGCGAGGGGCTGAGAGGAGCTCTGAGGTCAGCCTGTAGCCTCGCTGGTAGCATCGCGCCGGGGAGAGCGCGGCAGTTTGGTGGCTTCAGAAACAATTTGGTGGCTCTTTCCAAACAGCATTGCAGATTTTCACCATCTCTTTTTTTTTTTTTTTTTAAAATTTGGCAGCGCAAAGCGAGTTGGGTCCGGGGGC
>NW_010303614.1:4059-5500 GCF_000700745.2 Antrostomus carolinensis
AGACAGTTGGAGTCGGTGGATAATGGACCCCTTTGTTGTCTGGCTGCTCTGCGGTGGGTCTGAGAGGATGGGCGCTGCTCTCATTAGGAGGAAGGTGATTAAAACCACCTTTCTTCCCTTCCCACCCTGTTTTTCCAGCTTTTGTTTTTTGTTCTGTCACTCAACAAAGTGCTTTATGGAGTTTGTGCTCCAGATTGATTTATTTTTAACCTGCTTAATGGGAAGTAAATTAACCCTGTGAAAAAAGTTCCATTAATATTCCCTCTTTTTCTGCTCGCTCTGCTTTAACACTGCTGACCTGTACAGAGAACCACGTCCCTTCCTGCCACCCTGCCCAGGACATAGGGACACTCCCTCAATTACAGATGTGCCTCCAAAAACTGATCCCTGGGCCTCGAGAGAGAGACTGTCCTGCCGCCTCCGTGCGGGGAAACCATCCCGTGAGCCGTGCTTTGTGAGTGGATATTTTATTGCAGAGCTCCGTGTCGTTATCATCCCTCCCAGCTTCTCTTTGCACTTGCAGCAGAGTGGAATTCCACCATCTGGTACTTGTGCCCTATAACAACACCCTCCGTGTTCTTCTGACTCAAGCTGTGGTTAATAATGGTCAAATTCTATTAAATCACGTTTTATTTTGTCTCTTCAGTATTGCTTGGTGACTAAATTCTGCCTCTGAAAAACATCCCTGTACTTTTCAAATGTCTAAATCATCTCTTCACCGCCCATTCTTCATCTCAGTGTTGGTGTAGGCTGTTTGCTGTCAGTGAAAAGCCACAAAAATGAATGTTCCTTGGAGAGGAAGGAGGCAATGTGAGATTTCTGACCTCATACCATAAAGACGAGTCATTATCACTGGGTAGTAACACGTGATTCTCCCCAAATTGTGATCTGTCGGCGAGTGCTGCCGGGATTTTTAAAAACTTGCCTTTCTTTTGTGTAAAACAAAGATTTCAAGTGAAAGTTCCCGGATGCGCTGTGGGCTAAATTAGCAGATGGTGATGTGTATGGCTCGGCAGTCAGGATGATACTGGGTATTTTTGGTGAAGGAAATACTGAGAATGTTCAATATTGTAGAAAAACAAGAAATCTCTTTTACTTCTGTGAATGTAGATGACTTAGTTCCATACCTCAATATTAGCTAATAATTCCTTAATGGTCACATCGCAAAGAGGAACCCAGGGCTTGGAGTAATAACACAAGTTATAAGGTTTTCTGCCTATAAATAAAAAGCTATATTTGGAAAAAAAAAAAAAAAGAAAGAATAGTGTATTTATGGACAAAAGTGTACGAGGGGAAATGTGATGGAAAAACTGAGTCAGATGAGCTGATGTGCGAGGCATTTCCCTGTGGAGTCATTGGGCTGAGAAATGGTTCATGTGCCTGAACTTGAACAGATGCTTCAGCACACACAGACGCACACACACACAGACAGACACACACA
>NW_010303615.1:0-806 GCF_000700745.2 Antrostomus carolinensis
CCCGGCCCTGGCACCGCACACCGCCGCGGGCAGCGCCGGGAGCTGGAGTCTCACCCTCCCGGTGTGACATGTGGCAGCCAGTTAAAGACATCTTCATTAAAATGGCTCCCTCCTGCCGAGTGCTGCTGCCCGTCCTGTGCTGCGGCTGGGGTCCCTGCTCAGGCGGGGTTCCATCGCTCAAGGGCAAGGGAGGGGAACAGAATGTCTCTCCCTGTCCCGGAGGAGACTGCAACCATCAACATCATTTGCCTATTTTTTAAAGTTAGGGATCTGTCTCAGAGAAGTTGAGGCTCATATGGGAGGAGGGACTGTTCCCAAGGGTGATTTGCATGTCTGGCAAAGCCTGGATGAAAGCCTGGGAGGCCTCCTGCTCTTTGCCAGGCTTTGATGCCCAGACTCCTTGCCTTTAATCTTTGCCATCTATACAGACCATATCAGAGCTAACAAATAATTCTACCACAATGGGAGCCTTAAAAAACCCCCCAAAACCTGCTAGGAAAAGTACACCTCAACATGCTTAGATAAAAGTTAAAAAGTAGATTAAACCCAATGTGTTGCTGTGAATCTTGCTTACCAGGTTAAGCAGATACACAGACTTTGGGCTGGGAAAACATTTCATATTGGTACAGTGAAACCATCACTGGAGATACCAGTCTTCTACAGCAGGGTTTGTGGAGGCTGCTTTCAAAGGCAGGGCTTGAATCCTTCCAGCAGTGCATATCTGGTGTTTTCAAGGCCTCAAGACATTGCTAGAAATGGGCTGGGGTTTTTTTTTTTTTGCTTTCTGTTTCTCAGCTTATTGGGAA